>NC_050198.1:103051916-103351916 GCF_004126475.2 Phyllostomus discolor
GGATGCATGCCTAGATGCAAGTTCCCTCTCCGTCAGGGTGCATACTGAAGGTTAGCCCAATTGATGTTTGGTCTCTCACATTGATGGTTTCTTTTTCCTCTCTCTCTTCTCCCTTACCCTCTCTCTACAAATCAAAAATAAAAATAACTTTTTAATGTGTACAATTACAGTTGTCCCCATTACCCTCATTACTACCTCCTGTCCTACCCTCCATGTTTAAAAATAAATTTTTAAAAAATTTTGATTTCACTCCTACATAGTTTATAGGATTTCTGCTAAAAAATCTTATGATAATCAAATAAGGTTTCCTTTATAGCTTACTGTCTTCTATTGCGTGGTGCCCTGAGAATTGTTGTTGTTCATTTTTGACAGCTTTAATACAATGTGCCTTAGAGAAAATCTGTTTGGATTGAGGTAATTAGGTATTCATTATTCTTGGATTGAGAGTTCAGTTTTTTTCCTAAGGTTGGAAAGTTATCATCAATTATTTGTTTGAATAAGCTCTTCTCCTTTTGTTATATCATTATTCTTATATTGTCTATCTAATGAAGTCAGAAACTTCTTATAGTGTTCTTGCATTTTTTTCCTCAGATCTCTGTTTTTCTTAAGTCATTTCTAGATTTCTATCTTTGATATCACATTTTTTTTGCTTCATGTAATTTGCTGTATTTCTTCTTAAGATTTTATTTATTTATTATTTGTTTTTAAAGAGAGGGGAAGGGAGGAGACAGCAAGGAGAGAACATCAATGTGGGATTGCCTCTCACCTCCCCCCACCAGGGACCTAGTCCCAACCCAGGCACATGCCCCGGCTGGGAATTGAACCAGCGACCCTTTGGTTCACAGGTCAGCACTCAATCCACTGAGCCCACACCACCAGGACTAATTTGCTGTATTTCTTAACTTACTAGTTCATTCTTTTTTCTTACTCATTGAATTCTTTGGATCCAGAATTTCTGTTTGGTTCTTTTTTCAGTCATTTTTAAACTCTTGATAAGTACTCCTGTTTTTCATTGAGTTTATTTATGAGCTTCTTGACTTCTTTTATGAATTTTTTGTATGCCATTGAGTTTTTTGAAAACTTTAGTCTCAAATTTCCATCATTTAAATTACAGTCTTCGATGTCTTTTAGTTTATTTTCTGAGGAGTTTTTATTTTTCTATCTGAATTCCCTTTTTCCCTTGGTTTTCATCGTATGTCATGGATTATTTCTTAGTCTGGACATTTGGGAGTATTTTTTTTTTCTTTTTAGTCTTAACTGTTCAGCAGGTTGGTTAGTAGAGGTCTTTGTTTCCTGTAGGTATGCTGACATGAAAGTTTTTATTTTCTTTGAGCTTCACTACTGGGGCTTCAGGGAACTCTGGGTGTTGGTGTCACCTATGCAGTGAAAAACCTTGAGGTAGGCAACTTCTTTATTGCACAGTTACCTGGGACTCAGGGCACCTCTCTTGTGATGGGTATGCTGACTATGGATATCCTGGCCACAATGAACCTCATGTTGTGTCTGTGCAGCCAGAAGCTGCCAACATGCACCTCTAAGGTGTCCTAGCTGTTTCTATCAGCTGCACCATGATAGGTCGAGGAGGGGAAGTTAGGGGAAGTGAGTTGGCACAACTGCAGCTCAGTGCTTTCCAGTAGGTTCATCTGCAATATGTATAGACCAGCTGGGATGTAAAGTTGTTTCTGTCCTTTTGTATCTGCTCCATGATGATTTTTCTGCTGAGTGGTCCAGAGTAGGATGGGTTGCGATTTTCACATCCCTAGCTTTGTTTTTCTGGTAATGATAGTTTTTGAAATGTTGGCATCCTGTGGCACCACTTTCCAACCCCTAACACTGCTCTGAGCCTCAATGTGTAACAGCCACAATACTGATTGCCACTTCTACCCCTCGTTTGTCTATCCAGTGGGTGCTGCACCTGATGTTTCAGTACTATCATGGCCACTTGGGCTGCAGCATGCACAAAACTGCATGTGTGGCCATATTTGTTTTTCCCAGTGTCCCATATACCCGGATTGATCCAATAGTTCCCTTTCAGATGTCTCAATGTACAGACCCTTCAGACATTCAGTCGTGGAGGTCCTCTCATGCTGCCAGAACATCACCAGAAAAAACATTTTTAAAGTCTGTAATTATTTTCTAGAATAAGAATTTGGAAAAAAACACAGTGACTAACATTTTATTAATCACCTAGAATATAGTATTTGCTCTTGGCATACAGAAAATTCTACACAGTAGTTAAACTTTCCAGTACTTTGACTTTAAAGCATCAAGCAATCCTTATCTAAATAAGCTAACTGAGAAACATGATTCATTAAAATAAAGGTTAAGTAGAATGCCTTTGTACTTTGCCTATATATTAATAAAAATAGTGGAAGGAATTGAATAAAGGTGGCCAAAAGTTACAATCTTCCAAAATAAGGTAAGTACATACCAGGGATATATATATAATATGATGACTATAATTAACATTGGTGTATATTATTTAAATGTTGTTAAAATAGGTCCTAAGAGCTCTCATCACAAGAAAAATACTTCTCCTTTTTTTTGTATCAGGTTATGTATATTAACAATACTTATTGTGGTATCATTTCCCAATAAATATAAGTCAAATCATTATGCTGTATGCCTTAAACTTATACAGTGCCCTAAATCTCTGTAATTCTATGAATGCTGAGAGAAGTAAGGAGCTGCAGAAGAAATATTTGAAGCTAGCAAAGGTTGGTTCATGAGGTTTAAGGAAAAAAAACCATCTACATAACACAATTGCAAGGTGAAGCAAGCAAGTGTTGATGTGGAAGCTGAAAGCAAGTTATTTAGAAGGTCTAGCTAAGGCAATTAATGAAGGTAAGTACACTAACCAATAGATTTTCAATGTAGAAATAGCCTTATATTGCAAGCAGATGCCATCTAACACTGTCATAGCTACAAAGGAGAAGTCAATGTCTGGCTTCAAGCTTCAATAGACAGGTTGAATTCCTAGTTAGAGGCTAATGCATCTGGTGACTTTAAGTAAAAGGAAATGCTTTCTGAAAATCTTAGGGCCCTTAGAAACTATGCTGAATCAATACTGCCTATGATTTATAATGAAACAAAAAAGCCTGGATGACAACATCTGTTTACAACATACTTTATTGCATATTTTAAGCCACTGTTGAGAACTACTGATAAGAAAAGAGATTTCTTTCAAAAATATTACACTGATTGACGATGCCACTGCTCACCCAAGAACTCTGGTTGAGCTGTATAATGATATTAATGTTGTTTTCATGCCTGCTAAACAATATCCATTCCTGATCCCATGGATCAAGAAGTAATTTTGATTACTTCAAGTCTTATATTTTTTTAAAAATGTATTTCATAATGCCATAGTGACCATAGATAGTGATTCCTGTAATGGATCTGGGCAAAGTAAATTGAAAACTTCTGATAAAGATTCACCATTTAAGATGCTGATAAGAACATTTGTGGTTCATGGGAAAAGGTCAAAATGTCAAAATTAGCAAGACTTTGGAAAAAGTTGATTTCATCCCTCAAAGAAGATGTTAAGGAAATTAATATCAGTAGAGGATGTAACTGCAGATGTGGCAAAATTAGCAAGAATACTATAATTAGAAGGAGCCTTAAGATGTGACTGCTTTGCTGTAATCTAACTATAAATCTGTAATGAATGAGGAGTGGCTTCCTATGACATAGCAAAGGAAGTGGTATCTTTTAAAATTTATTTTTTTTTTGAGAGAGAGAGAAACATCGATCTGTTGTTCCATTTATTGATGCATTCATTGGTTGATTCTTGTACGTTCATTCCTGATGTGGGATCAAACTTGCCACTTTGGCATTTTGGGATGATGCTCTAACCAACTGAGCTACCCAGGTGGGGCATTGAAAGTGATTTCTTGGTAGGAAATCTATTCTTGGTGAAAGCAGTTTGAAGATTGTTGAATGAAAACAAAGGATTTAGAATATTACATAAACTTAGTTGATAAAATGACAGCAGGGTTGAGAAGACTGACTCCAATTTTGAAAGATATTATATATGGATAAAATGTTAACAAACATCACATTATACAGAGGAATCATTTGTGAAAGGAAGAGTCAATCAATGTGGAAAAGTTCATTGTTTTCTTATTTTAAGAAATTGTGACAGCCACCCCAACCTTCAGCAGCAACCACACTGGTCAATTACAGCCATCAACATCAAGGCAGATCCTTCACTTGCAAAATGATTACAATTCAGTGAAGGCTCAGATGATGGCAAGCACTTTTTTGCAGTAAAGTATTTTTAATTATAGTATGTACATTTTTAGACATGATGCCATTGCACTCTTAAAGGTTACAGTACAGTGTAAAAATTTTTTATATGCACTGGAAAACCAGAAATTTTATGTGATTTTCTTTACAGCAACATTTGCTTAATTGTGATAGCCTGTAACTGAACCCACATAATTCTGAGATATTTGTATATAAAACAAATAAACATATCAAAATATTTGGTTAAAGAAATGTAACTGAA
The DNA here is from genome assembly GCF_004126475.2 of Phyllostomus discolor. NCBI lineage: Eukaryota > Metazoa > Chordata > Mammalia > Chiroptera > Phyllostomidae > Phyllostomus > Phyllostomus discolor. The sequence goes on from NC_050198.1 coordinate 103,056,427, forward strand.
AACCACAAGATAGATATGGTACCCCTTCTTACCTGAAGGGGATAAGTTCAAAGATCTTCAGTGGGTAGTACTGAAATTTCAACTTTTCTCTTACTGGAAGCACTTTATGGATTCTCTTTGGCATATCTGAGTTACCAGCATCACTATTTTTCCTTTGGGGGTCATTATTAAGTAAATAAGGGTTACTTGAAACAAGCACACCTATAGGCAATCTGATAACCAGACAGCCAGAAAGTGACTAACAGTTGGGTAGTGTATACAGCATGAGTATACAGCTAGAAAAAAAGGTGATTTACATCCATGATGGAGCAGAACAGCACAAGATTTTATCATGTGACTCAAAACAGTACACAATTTAAAACTCATGATCATTTATTTCTGTAATTTTCTATTTAATATTTCAGATCATGGTTGACCATGGATAACTGAAACTGTGGAAAGTAACCACAGATAAGGGAAAACTACTGTGTTAATTTTACTAAAGTAACAAAAATTACAAAGTTCAGCTAGCATTGATTAGATGTAGGAAAATAGGGACTACCATATATTTCAGCCTTCAAATGATTAAAAATTCCAATCACATACTCCTGTAGAATAAGGGGTTTTACTGACCTAGGAGTTGCACCACAGCCTCTGTTTATTCATTCTGTTTCCAAGTGGAATCCTTATGTCACCCTGTGTGTCATCCAGTGTTTTCTTCTTCCTGGCTGTGAGTAAGAAAATAATACACTGAGTTGATTGCATCTGTCTGTGTTGGAAGTCATTTGTTCCACCATCCTCATAACTGTAGAGTAGGAATCTGTTCTCCATCAATGGGAAACATGGAGGTGATCAAAACACATGGTTAAGAATTTTTCATACATATAATTGTAAATACAAAGTAAGATATATTTATGAAAATGTCCACTTCCATATTGTTTTTAATAGCAACAACCTGAAACCACCTAAAAATCCAGTATAATAAATCTTTAAGTAAATCAAGATTGTCCATATGATGGAATGCAATGTATCAGTTAAAAGCATTGAGTAAGAGATCCAAGATGGGTGGCAGAGTAGGCGGAAGTTACACTCACTCTCCCTCCTCAAGACCAAAGGAATTACCTAGTTATAAAACAATCAACCTGAATAACCAATTGAAGACTACCTGAACAGAAACTTATACCAAGGACTTACAGAAGAATCCACATCAAGACTGGTAGGAGGGATCAGAGAAGTGAAAAGGGTTTGTCCAACACCTGTGTGCAGCAATTGACAATCTAGAGAGATAGCAGTTGACAATCTAGTTGCAGTGATGCCCCTGAGGAACAGAGGGTCTCAGCTCCATGCCAGGCTTTCCAGCCCAGACACCATTGCTGGGAAGAGAAACCCACATAACATCTGACTGTGAAAATCAGCAGGGATTCCACTCACCATGGAGAGAAGGAGAGTGCTAGAAACCTAGGCACCCTCTTCAAGGGCCATTTACCCTGAGCTCTGGTGGAGGAACAGCAGCTCAGAGAAGACTAGAGCCCTACATGCAGATCTGGGCGTATGATTTCTGTGAGAGAGCTGGAGGGACATTAGCAAGTGTCCCTCCAGCTCTCTCACAGAAATCATACAGCCCAGATTCTGCATGTAGGGCTCTAGTCTTCTCTGAGCTGCTGTTCCTCCACCAGAGCTCAGGGTAAATGGCCCTTGAAGAGGGTGCCTAGGTTTCTAGCACTCTCCCTTCTCTCCCTGGTGAGTGGAATCCCTGCTGATTTTCACAGTCAGATGTTATGTGGGTTTCTCTTCCCAGCACTGGTGCTCTGGGCTGGAAAGCCTGGCATGGAGCTGAGACCCTCTGTTCCTCAGGGGCATCACTGCAACTAGATTGTCAACTGCTATCTCTCTAGATTGTCAATTGCTGCACACAGGTGTTGGACAACCCTTTTCACTTCTCTGATCCCTCCTACCAGTCTTGATGTGGATTCTTCTGTAAGTCCTTGGTTATAAGTCTTCTGTTCAGGTAGTCTTCAATTGGTTATTCAGGTTGATTGTTTTATAACTAGGTAATTCCCATTTGGTCTTGGGAGGAGGTGAGTGTAACTTCCGCCTACTCTGCCACCATCTTGGATCTCTTACTTCAATGCTTTTAACTGATACATTGCATTCCATCATATGGACAATCTCTGATTTACTTAAAGATTTATCTATACTGGATTTTTAGGTGGTTTCAGGTTGTTGCTATTAAAAACAATATGGAAGTGGACATTTTCATAAATATATCTTACTTTGTATTTACAATTATATGTAATGAAAAATTCTTAACCATGTGTTTTGATCACCTCCACTGTTTCCCATTGATGGAGAACAGATTCCTACTCTACAGTTATGAGGATGGTGGAACAAATGACTTCCAACACCAGACAGATGCAATCAACTCAGTGTATTATTTTCTTACTCACAGCCAGGAAGAAGAAAACACTGGATGACACACAGGGTGACATAAGGATTCCACTTGGAAACAGAATGAATAAACAGAGGCTGTGGTGCAACTCCTAAGGTCAGTAAAACCCCTTTATTCTACAGGAGTATGTGATTGGAATTTTTATCATTTTGAAGGCTGAAATATATGGTAGTCCCTATTTTCCTACATCTATATCAATGCTAGCTGAACTTTGTAATTTTTGTTACTTTAGTAAAAATTAACACAGTAGTTTTCCCTTATCTGTGGTTTACTTTCCACAGTTTCAGTTATCCATGGTCAACCATGATCTGGAAATATTAAATAGAAAATTACAGAAATAAATGATTCATGAGTTTTAAATTGTGTACTGTTTTGAGTCACATGATAAATCTTGTGCTGTTCTGCTCCATCATGGATGTAAATCACCTTTTTTTCTAGCTGTATACTCATGCTGTATACACTACCCAACTGTTAGTCACTTTCTGGCTGTCTTGGTTATCAGATTGCCTATAGGTGTGCTTGTTTCAAGTAACCCTTATTTACTTATAATGACCCCCAAATGGAAAAATAGTGATGCTGGTAACTCAGATATGCCAAAGAGAATCCATAAAGTGCTTCCAGTAAGAGAAAAGTTGAAATTTCAGTACTACCCACTGAAGATCTTTGAACTTATCCCCTTCAGGTAAGAAGGGGTACCATATCTATCTTGTGGTTTTCAGTTACATTTCTTTAACCAAATATTTTGATATGTTTATTTGTTTTATATACAAAATATCTCAGAATTATTGTGGGTTCAGTTACAGGCTATCACAATTAAGCAAATGTTGCTGTAAAGAAAATCACATAAAATTTCTGGTTTTCCAGTGCATATAAAAATATTTTTACACTGTACTGTAACCTTTAAGAGTGCAATGGCATCATGTCTAAAAATGTACATACTATAATTAAAAATACTTTACTGCAAAAAAGTGCTTGCCATCATCTGAGCCTTCACTGAATTGTAATCATTTGCAAGTGAAGGATCTTGCCTTGATGTTGATGGCTGTTAATTGACCAGTGTGGTTGCTGCTGAAGGTTGGGGTGGCTGTCACAATTTCTTAAAATAAGAAAACAATGAACTTTTCCACATTGATTGACTCTTCCTTTCACAAATGATTCCTCTGTATAATGTGATGTTTGTTAACATTTTATCCATAATATAATATCTTTCAAAATTGGAGTCAGTCTTCTCAAACCCTGCTGTCATTTTATCAACTAAGTTTATGTAATATTCTAAATCCTTTGTTTCATTCAACAATCTTCAAACTGCTTTCACCAAGAATAGATTTCCTACCAAGAAATCACTTTCAATGCCCCACCTGGGTAGCTCAGTTGGTTAGAGCATCATCCCAAAATGCCAAAGTGGCAAGTTTGATCCCACATCAGGGAATGAACGTACAAGAATCAACCAATGAATGCATCAATAAATGGAACAACAGATCGATGTTTCTCTCTCTCTCAAAATAAATAAATAAATTTTAAAAGATACCACTTCCTTTGCTATGTCATAGGAAGCCACTCCTCATTCATTACAGATTTATAGTTAGATTACAGCAAAGCAGTCACATCTTAAGGCTCCACTTCTAATTATAGTATTCTTGCTAATTTTGCCACATCTGCAGTTACATCCTCTACTGATATATTATTTCCTTAACATCTTCTTTGAGGGATGAAATCAACTTTTTCCAAAGTCTTGCTAATTTTGACATTTTGACCTTTTCCCATGAACCACAAATGTTCTTATCAGCATCTTAAATGGTGAATCTTTATCAGAAGGTTTTCAATTTACTTTGCCCAGATCCATTACAGGAATCACTATCTATGGTCACTATGGCATTATGAAATACATTTTTTAAAAAAAATATAAGACTTGAAGTAATCAAAATTACTTCTTGATCCATGGGATCAGGAATGGATATTGTTTTAGCAGGCATGAAAACAACATTAATATCATTATACAGCTCAACCAGAGTTCTTGGGTGAGCAGTGGCATCGTCAATCAGTGTAATATTTTTGAAAGAAATCTCTTTTCTTATCAGTAGTTCTCAACAGTGGCTTAAAATATGCAATAAAGTATGTTGTAAACAGATGTTGTCATCCAGGCTTTTTTGTTTCATTTATAATCATAGGCAGTATTGATTCAGCATAGTTTCTAAGGGCCCTAAGATTTTCAGAAAGCATTTCCTTTACTTAAAGTCACCAGATGCATTAGCCTCTAACTAGGAATTCAACCTGTCTATTGAAGCTTTGAAGCCAGACATTGACTTCTCCTTTGTAGCTATGACAGTGTTAGATGGCATCTGCTTGCAATATAAGGCTATTTTATCTACATTGAAAATCTATTGGTTAGTGTACTTACCTTCATTAATTGCCTTAGCTAGACCTTCTAAATAACTTGCTTCAGCTTCCACATCAACACTTGCTGCTTCACCTTGCAATTTTGTGTTATGTAGATGGTTTTTTTTTCCTTAAACCTCATGAACCAACCTTTGCTAGCTTCAAATATTTCTTCTGCAGCTCCTTACTTCTCTCAGCATTCATAGAATTACAGAGATTTAGGGCACTGTATAAGTTTAAGGCATACAGCATAATGATTTGACTTATATTTATTGGGAAATGATTACCACAATAAGTATTGTTAATATACATAACCTGATACAAAAAAAAGGAGAAGTATTTTTCTTGTGATGAGAGCTCTTAGGACCTATTTTTAACAACATTTAAATATAATATACACCAATGTTAATTATAGTCATCATATATATATTATATCCCTGGTATGTACTTACCTTATTTTTGGAAGATTGTAACTTTTGGCCACCTTTATTCAATTCCTTCCACTATTTTTATTAATATATAGGCAAAGTACAAAGGCATTCTACTTAACCTTTATTTTAATGAATCATGTTTCTCAGTTAGCTTATTTAGATAAGGATTGCTTGATGCTTTAAAGTCAAAGTTACTGGAAAGTTTAACTACTGTGTAGAATTTTCTGTATGCCAAGAGCAAATACTATATTCTAAGGTGATTAATAAAATGTTAGTCACTGTGTTTTTTTCCAAATTCTTATTCTAGAAAATAATTACAGACTTTAAAAATGTTTTTTTCTGGTGATGTTCTGGCAGCATGAGAGGACCTCCACGACTGAATGTCTGAAGGGTCTGTACATTGAGACATCTGAAAGTGGAACTATTGGATCAATCCGGGTATATGGGACACTGGGAAAAACAAATATGGCCACACATGCAGTTTTGTGCATGCTGCAGCCCAAGTGGCCATGATAGTACTGAAACATCAGGGTGCAGCACCCACTGGATAGACAAACTAGAGGGGTAGAAGTGGCAATCAGTATTGTGTGGCTGTTACACATTGAGGCTCAGAGCAGTGTTAGGGGTTGGAAAGTGGTGCACAGGATGCCAACATTTCAAAAACTATCATTACCAGAAAAACAAAGCTAGGGATGTGAAAATCGCAACCCATCCTACTCTGGACCACTCAGCAGAAAATCATCATGGAGCAGATTACAAAAGGACAGAAACAACTTTACATCCCAGCTGGTCTATACATATTGCAGATGAACCTACTGGAAAGCACTGAGCTGCAGTTGTGCCAACTCACCTTCCCCTAACTTCCCCTCCTCTACCTATCATGGTGCAGCCTGATAGAAACAGCTAGGACACCTTAGAGAGTGCATGGTTGGCAGCTTCTGGCTGCACAGACACAACATGAGGTTCATTGTGGCCAGGATATCCATAGTCAGCATATCCCATCACAAGAGAGGTGCCCTGAGTCCCAGGTAACTGTGCAATAAAGAAGTTGCCTACCTCAAGTGTTTTTCACTGCATAGGTGACACCAACCCACAGAGTTCCCTGAAGCCCCAGTAGTGAAGCTCAAAGAAAATAAAAACTTTCATGTCAGCATTACCTACAGGAAACAAAGACCTCTACTAACCAACCTGCTGAACAGTTAAGACTAAAAAAGAAAAAAAAATACTCCCACAAATGTCCAGACTAAGAAATAATCCATGACATACGATGAATAACCAAGGGAAAAAGGGAATTCAGATAGAAAATAAAACTCCTCAGAAAATAAACTAAAAGACATAGAAGACTGTAATTTAAATGATGGAAATTTTGAGACTAAAGTTTTCAAAAAACTCAATGGCATACAAAAAATTCATAAAAGAAGTCCAAGAAGCTCATAATAAACTCAATGAAAAACAGGAGTACTTTATCAAAGAGTTAAAAATGACTGAAAAAGAACCAAACAGAAATTCTGGATCCAAAGAATTCAATGAGTAAGAAAAAAGAATGAACTAGTAAGATTAAGAAATACAGCAAATTAGTCCTGGCTGGTGTGGCTCAGTGGATTGAGTGCTGACCTGTGAACCAAAGGGTCGCTGGTTCAATTCCCAGCCGGGGCATGTGCCTGGGTTGTGGACTAGGTCCCTGGTGGGGGGAGTGTGAGAGGCAATCCCACATTGATGTTTCTCTCCCTTGCTGTCTCCCTCCCTTCCCCTCTCTTTAAAAACAAATAATAAATAAATAAAATCTTAAGAAGAAATACAGCAAATTACATGAAGCAAAAAAATAGTGATATCAAAGATAGAAATCTAGAAATGACTTAAGAAAAAACAGAGATCTGAGGAAAAAAATGCAAGAACACTATAAGAATTTTCTGACTTCATTAGATAGACAATATAAGAATAATTGATATAACAAAAGGAGAAGAGCTTATTCAAACAAATAATTGATGATAACTTTCCAAACCTTAGGAAAAAACTGAACTCTCAAATCCAAGAATCTAATGGAATACCTAATTACCTCAATCCAAACAGATTTTCTCTAAGGCACATTGTATTAAAGCTGTCAAAAATGAACAACAAACAATTCTCAGGGCACCCACGCAATAGAAGACAGTAAGCTATAAAGGAAACCTTATTTGATTATCATAAGATTTTTTAGCAGAAATCCTATAAACTATGTAGGAGTGAAATCAAACATTTTTTAAAAATTTATTTTTAAACTGGGACGGGTAGGACAGGAGGATAGTAATGAGGGTAAATGGGGACAACTGTAATTGTACAACAATAAAAAAGTTATTTTTATTTTTGATTTGTAGAGAGAGGGTAAGGGAAGAAGAGAGAGAGGAAAAGAAACATCAATGTGAGAGACAAACATCAATTGGCTACCTTCAGTATGCACCCTGACTGGAGAAGGAACTTGCAATCTAGGCATGCATCCTGACTGGGAATCAGATTGATGACCTTTCAGTTTTCTTGACAATGCCTAGCAATCTCAGGCACACTGGCCAGGGCTTAAACATTTTTTTAAAAAGAAGATAATAGCTACTGCAATTTGGAAATACATACAGAACATGAAAAGGGAATATTTGTGAAAACAAAAACATAAAAGGGGGAGAAGTGAAAGTAGTGAACTTGCATGGGTGAATGAAGATATGATAAAATCATCACTTTGAATATTTATTGCCTAACCCTTCTGGCCTGCAGTGTTTCTTTTGAGAAATCAGCTTACAGTCTTATGGGAGCTCCCTTGTAGGTAACTACCTGCTTTTCTCTTGCTGTTTTCAAGACTCTCTCCTTTTATTTAACCTTTGGCATTTTAATTATGATGTCTCTTGGTGTGCAACTTGTTTGGGTCCAACAAGTTTGGGTCCAACTTGTTTGGGACTCTTTGTGCTTCCTGGACTTGTATGTCTATTTCCTTTGCCAGATTAGGGGTTTTCTTTCATTATTTTCTCAAATAAATTTTCAATTTCTTGCTCATTCTTTTCTCCTTCCAGCACCCCCATGATGTGAATGTTGGCATGCTTGAAGTTCTCCCAAAGGTTCTTTATACTATCCTCATTTTTTTTTGGATTCTCTTATCTTTTGTTGTTTTGATGTGTTGTTTTTTTTGCTTCCTTATGTTCCAAATCACTGATCTGATTCTCGGCTTCATCCACTCTACTATTGATTCCCTGTAAATTGTTCCTTATTTCAATTAGTGTACCCTTCATTTCTGACTGGATCTTTTTATGCTCTTGAGGTCCTCATTATGTTCACTCAGCATCCTTATAACCAGTGTATTGGACTCTTCATCTAGCAGCTTGCTTGTCTGCATTCTGTTTAGTTCTTTTCCTGGAGTTCTGTTCTGTTCTTTCATTTGGGCCATTTTTCTTTCTGTTATCATTTTGGCAGCTTCCATGTATTTGTTTCTATCTATTAGGTAGAGCTGTTATGATTCCCAAGCTTGATAGAGTTGCCTAATATAGTGGGTGTCTTGTAGTGTTCAGTGGCACAGCCTCCCCATCACTCAAACTGAGTACTCAAAATGTGCCCACCATGTGGGTCGTGTGCATCCTTGTCTTTCAGTTGAGGCTTGATTGCTTTTGGCACATCCAAACTCAGTCACCACCTGTGTTCTATACAGGGTCAGATAGAATAAACTACAAAGTGATCTACAAATGGCTACTATTTGTGCTGGGCATGGAGATGCCCAGGAGAGGTTAAGTTGTGAACCAAGACTGGCTGCTGCTAGTGGCAGGCCTGGAACAACATAGTGAGAAATACAGGGCTCACTAAAGCCACATACTGCTTGCTTGAGATAATTTAGGAAAATCTGAAGCATGAGCTAAGAAAAGCCATTCATCTGAAAAAGCCACTGGAAATAGCTTGGGTGGGCCCAAAAGTTGAGTGGGGCAGGGCTTCAGGGAATCACCAGGGTGGGACAAACAGTGTAATCCAGGTTAATGGAGTCTCAGATATGGTGCCTCCCTGCTGGCTCTGTAAGGTAGGACTACAGAAAGAACAATGGCCTTTGCCAGTACTTTTTCTGGGAGAAAGCTTTACCCTAGCTCTCACCCTGATGCTGAACAATTCAGTTCCTCCTCATATGTCTCTGATGCCTTCCAGTCTCCTGCCCTCATGCTAGAATGCATCCAAGTTAGTTTGTGCCTGGACCCTTTAAGACAGTTTCTTTTTTTTTTTAAGATTTTATTTATTTATTTTTTAGAGAGGGAAGGGAGGGAGAAATAGAGAGAAAGAGAGAGAGAGAGAGAGAGAGAGAGAGAGAGAGAGAGAGAGAAACATGTGTACGGTTGCTGGGGGCCGTGGCCTGCAACCCAGGCATGTGCCCTGACAGAATTGAACCCATGACACTTTGGTTTGCAGCCCACGCTCAATCCACTGAGCTACGCCAGCCAGGGCTAAGACAGTTTCTTAAAAAGTTAAGCATATACCCACCCCATGATCCAGTTATTTTACTGGTAAGTATTTACCCAAGAATAATAGCAGATGTCCATACAAACACTTGTACATGAATGTTTATAGCAGCTTTATTTGTAATAGCCAAAATCTGGAAACAAAATGATGTCCATTAAGAGGTAAATGGGTAAACAAATTGTTTTTATTCTTATAGGGACATACTACCCAACAACAACAAAAAATGAACTATTCATGTACACATCAATGTGCATGAATCTCAGAATAATCAGGCTGAATACAAGAAAGCAGGTTAAAAAGAGAGTATACATTAGATGCTTCCAACTATATAACACTATTGAAAATGCAAACTAGTGACAGGAAGCAACTCAGTGGTTGCATCATATGGTTAGGAGGGAAAAAATAGGGAAATTGAAAGGGGGCATTCAGAAACTTTTGGGAAGATAGGCATGTTTACCCAAAAATGGGCTCTTGTGTGTAAACACATGTCAAAACATCAAATTGCACATTTTAAACATGGGCAATTTATTTTATGTTAATTATACCTCAAAAAACTTTAAAAAATAGCACTCAATTCAATTATTAGAAAACCTATGTACTTCCCTATGTCTAGGAAACAGAGAGTCTCAAACTAGATAAACAAAGAGACCCATACTAAGACACATCCTAATAAACTGTTAAAATTTAAAGAGAGAATCTTAAAAATCAGCAAGAAAAAAATAACTAGATACACACAAGGGAATGCCCATAAGACTAACAGCTAATTTTTCAACCGAAACTTTGAAAACCAGAAAAGAGCAACACAATATATTCAACATGATGAAGAGGAAAAAAAAAAACAAAACACAACAAAGAATACTGTACCTAGCAAAGTTATTCAGAATTGAAGGAGAGATCAATATTTTCCCAGACAAACAAAAGCTAAAAGAATTCATCACCACTAACCCAGCTTTACAAGAAATATTAAAGGGGATTTTTAAACAAAAAAGAAAAGGCCAAAATCAGAAATAAGAAAATAAGGAAACAAAAATCTCACTAGTAAATGCAAACATATAGTAAAGGTCAGTAGACCGACCACTTATAAAGCTAGTATGAAAACAATTAAAATGACAATAATTACATAGCTATCAATAATTACTTTAAATATAAATGAATTAAGAGCTCCATTCAAAAGACATATGGTGGCTGAAGGGATAAAAAAACAGGACCCTTACATATGCTGCCTATATAAGATTCATTTCAGATTAAAAGATAAACAAAGACTGAAAGAGATGGAAAAAATATTTCATGAAAATAGACACAAAACAAAACAAAACGCTAGGACAGCAATACTTATACCAGAGAAAATAGAATTTATTTTTATTATTATATTTTTAATCTTCATCCAAGGATATGTTTTTTTTTTTTTTATTTTAGTGAGAGAAGAAGTTGGGGGAGAGTGAGAGAGCAAGAGAGAGGGACATTGATGTGAGAGAGAAAAACATCGATTGGTTAACTGTTGTATGCACCCTGACTGGGGATCAAACCCACAACATTTTGGTGTAGGGTATGACACTGCAACCAGGCCAGGGCCCAGACAAAACAGACTTCAAACAAAGGCTATAACAAGAGACAAAAAAGGACCCAGTAATTCCACCTTTGGGCACTTATCTGAAGAAAACAAAACACTAATTTGAAAAGATATATGCAATACTATGTTCACTGAAGCATTATTTGCAATAGCCAGTATATGGAAGCAATATGTTTATCTACATAATGAAATATTGCTCTGCCAAAAAAAGAATAAAACCTTGCTATTTGTGACAACATGGATATAGCTTGAGGGTATTATGCTAAGTGAAATGTATCAGAGAAAGGCAAATTACATATGATTTTACTTATATATGGAATCTAAAAAACTAAACAAACAGACTCTTAGATACAGAAAACAAATGATAATTTCCAGAGGGTTTAGCAGTGAGGAGACAGGTAAAATGGTGAAGGAGATTAAGAGGTACAAACTTATAACATAAATCATGAAGATGTAAAGTATACCATAGGGAATATAGTCAGTAATGTCACAGTCACTTTGTACAGTGACATGGAATATAAAAAAAAAAAGCTGGGTATTTAAATCTACTTTTTCAACTGTAAATCCTGTGAAATTTATATGTAGATCAAGTTTGTGTGATAAAAATTTAGCAATTGAATTGATATGTGTTGTAAGTATGAAATACATGCTGATTTAAAGGTTGTAATGGTAAAAAGGGAACATGTAAAATATCTTAATAATTTTTGTACTAATTACACATTCAAATGATAGATTTTGGATATGTTGAGTTAATGTATATCATTAAAATTAATTTTACTGGCAGCTTTTCACTAATGTTGCTACTAGAATATGTAAGCCTATATATGTGGCTCATATTATATTTTTATTGTACTACACTGGTCCACATTGTGGTTGATTTTAAGGATGCAATGGTAAGAAAAAAACAGATATTTAGATATTTTCCTTGCTTTCATGGAACTAACACTTTAGATTTAATAGGATGATAATTATTAATGAAATAATCATATAATCAAATATAAAATGCCGTTGTGATCAATGACCATGTTGGTCACTAACTAGCTTCTTCTGGAAGCACACTCTACCCACAAAATGAAATATAACGGCTGCCTGTCAAATTTTTTCCATCCACTTTCAAAGAAAATCTTCCCAGTGTAAATGCCCCTTAGCCAGAACCCACTAAGAATATGCCAGTATGTACTTTGCAATGTGTAGGTTTAGCATAACTTTGTCAGGTTTGTGCCTCACTATTTCATATTATATTCTTTTAAAGGTATTGTTAAATTTTTAGTTTCTGATCATTTGTTACTAGTATGTAGACATACAATAATTTTTGTATATTGATCTTGTATCCTGTAATCTTGCTAAAGTCACTTATTCATTCTAATTGCTTTTTTCATGAAATATATTGTATTTTCTATATAAATGATATCTGGTGATAAAGATATTTTCATTTGCAACTTGGGCAACATTTTTTTCTTGCCTTACAGCACTGTCTAGAGCCTCCAATGCAATGTTGGTGAGAGGGGGCATCCGTGTATTGTACCTGACCTTGTGGAAAGACACTCAGTCTTTCACAATTAAGAATGATGTTAAGTATCGGTTTTTGCACATGCATTTTAAAAATTGAGGAAGTTCCCCTCTACTTCTAGTTTTCTATGTGTTTGTCAAGAATGGATCTTAAATTTTGTCAAATTATCTTCCTGCATGTATTCACATGATCACATGATTTTTCATTTAGTTTTAGTTTGGTAAGATCATGATTACATTGACTTTTTAAATGTTAAAGCAGGCTTGTAGTCTGGCTGCCCATCTATGCCCCTTCTACTGGTCTGGATGACTGTTTCTTCTTTAACTCTGGTTCTCAGACTTCCATACAGTTTGATTTCCTGGCAGTTCTGGTTATTTTTTTTGTTTTTGTTTTTAAATTTGTTATTCTTCTTTTGGTTGTGCAAGGAGGCACAGTGGATTTACCTACACCTCCATCTTGGCTGGAAGTCTGATTTGCTCAACTTTTGTTAAGGATTTTACATCAATGTTCATGAGATATAACAGTCTATTATTTTCCTTAATTGTAACATCTTTGCCTAATTTGGGAGTCAGCATAATGCTGGGTTTATAGAATCAGCTGGAAGTATTTTTCTTTTTAATTTTCTGAAATAGTTTGTATAAAATTGTCGTTGTGTCTTAAATGTTTGGTAGAATTCACCACTTGAGCTTTTCTTTATGAGAACATTTTTAACTTTGATTTTTTAAATATATATAATATTGCAATTATGTATTTCTTGTTTTATAAGCATTTTTAGGTTTTTGTGTCTCTGACAATTTTTAAATTTGTCTACATTCTTTAATTTATTTCAATGCACTTGTTCATAATATTACCTTGTGCTTTTACTGTCATTAGAAACTACAGTGATGCCACCATTCTCATTTCTGATATTGATAATTTATAAATCTTTTAACTTTTTGTTCGGAACAGTTTGGTTTATCATTTTTTTAAAAGATTTTATTTATTGATTTTAGAGAGAAGGTAATGGAGGGAGAAAGAAAGGCAGAGAAACACCAATGTGAGAGAGAAACATTTTTTGGATGCCTCTGGTACACGCACTGATTGGGGACCAAACCACAACCCTGGCATGTGCCTTTCCTGAGAATTGAACAAGCAACCTTTCACTTTGCAGGATGATGCCCAACCAGTTGAGCTACACAGGTCATAGCTGGTTTATCAATTTTGTTGATTTTTAAAAATCATCTTATGATTTCTATTTTTCTCTAATCTATTTATGTTTTTTATTTCATTGATAACCACTGTGTTGTTTTGCTTTGTATACATTCATTTGCAATTGAAGCTGAAGTCACTGATTGGAAACGTTTTTTTTTTTTTGTATTACTCTTTTTCTGATACGGTCATTTAGTGCTATATAGTTACCCATAATTACTGCTTTCACAAAATTTTGAAATGATCTGTTTTCATTTTTATTCAGCTAATGGTACTTTCTAGTTTATCTTTTATTTTCATTTATTCATTGATTACTTAGAAATGTGCTGTCCTAGGGCTGGTGTGGCTCACTGGATTGAGTGCCAGCCTGTGAACCAAAGGGTCACCAGTTCGATTCCCAGTCAGGGCACGTGCCTGCATTGTGGGCCAGGTCCCCGGTAGGGGGTGTGCAAGAGGTAACCACACATTGATATTTCTCTCCCTCTCTTTCTCCCTTCCTTCTCCTCTCTCTAAAAATAAATAAAATTTTAAAAAATAAATGCTTTTTGGAAATCTTTCTGTTTCTGGTTCCTAGTTTACTTCCTTTGTGGTCAAATAACATATTTTGAATAACTTTAAACTTGAAATTTATTAAAACTATTTTGTGTGGCTCAAAGTTAATTTATTTTGGAAAACATAATGAGTACACCTGCTCATGATTGCTATTGCTGGTCAGATAGCTCCATAATTGTCAATTAGGTCAAGGAGCTTAATAATGTCATCCACATCTTCTGATTCCTGTGTATTTTTTCTATAAATTTTTGAGAGAAGGGTACTGAAAGCTCTAAGTATACTTGGTAATTTGTCTATTTCTCCTTATAGTTCTATTAGTTTGGGCTTCTTATATTTTGAAGCTCTGTTATAAGGTGCATAAATAATTACAACTGTTATGTCCTTTTGATAGATTGACTTGTCAATAACAAATGACCTTCTTTATTCCTGTTAATAATCTTTGCTCTGATATTAACTTCCTCTGTTAGCAATATAGCCATTTAACTTATCTGTATATTTACAAAGTGTGTATCTTTCTTGTGGGCAGTATACAGTTGGGTCTTCTATTTTTTAATCTGATTTGACTATGACATTTAATTAACATGTTTGAGTCATTTACAGTGAATGTGATTATTAACAGAGATAGGTTTGTCTATCATCTTGTTATTTGTTTTCCCTTTTCAGCATTTATTCTTCATTTTTCCTTACTATTTTTTATTACTTTTTAAAAACAAGTATGGAATTACTTTTATTATTTAATTTTATCTGTTTACTTTTTGGCTTATTAGCTATATCTCTTTGTTTGGTGGTTGTACTAGTTGCTTTAGGGTAAGGTTTCTCAACAGCAGCATTATTGACATTTTTAGGCTGGGTAATTATTTGTTGTCAGAGTCAGTCCTATGCATCAAAGAATGCTTAATGGCATCTGTGGTCTCTGCCGGTAGATGCCCCTTATACGTCTCCAAGTTGTGACAAGCAAAAATGTATCCAGACATTGCTAAATGTTCCCTGTATGGCAAAATCGTCTCTAGATCAGAACTACTGCTTTAGGGTTTATAATATACATCTTTAACATTTTACCTTAACATGATTAACTACTTCATGTTACTAGTTTAAGAACCTTATAGTAGTGTATTTCCTTTTCTTTCCTCCCAGCCTTTATTGATTTGTTATCATATATTTTACTTATATTTATGCTCTTAGTCTCATATTATATCGTGATTATTTCATTCAGCAGTCAATTATTTTTAAATACGTGAAAAAATATTTACCCATGTGGTTAACTTTTCCAGTGCTCTTTGTTCTTTTGTGTAGATCCAAGTTTTGATGCAGTACCATATTTCTTTTGCATGAAGGAAATTCTTTAACATTTATGTGTGAGTTTGCTGAATATGAATTATTTCACTTTGTATATATCTTAGAAAGTCTTTATTTCATGGTAAATTTTGAACAATATTGTAGTTGAGCATAACAGTCAGGTTGATGGTTTTTCTTCAGTACTTTAATGATATTGTGCCACTGTCTTTTCACTTGTATTTTTTCTGATGAAAAACCTGATGTCATCCTTAACTTTGCTTCTCTGTTTATAACATATATATTATCAAGATGCTTTAAAGTTTTTTCTAAATCAAGAGTATTGAACATTTTAAAATTATTATGAAGTACTTTTTTTGTTCTTGTACTTGAGTTTCATAGAGCTTCTTCTATCCGTATGTTTATAGGTTCATCAAATTTGAATATTTTAATACATTATTTTTATTCAAATATTTTTGTCCTCCCTCCTCAAATGCTTTTAGATGCTTTAATTACACACACACACACACACACACACACACACACATATTAGGTCACTTGAAATTCTTCTACAGCTCACTGATGCCCTTTTTGTGTTATTTTTTCTTTTTCTCACTTTGGATATATTATATTGCTATGCCTTCAAGTTCACTAATCTTTTCTTTTGCAACAGTAATATTCCATTAGTACCTTCCACTGTGTTTCCTCCAAAGACATTGCAGTTTTCAACTCTATAAGTTATTTATGTCTCTTTATATTTTCCATGTTGCCACTTAAGTTTTAAAACATCTAGAACACAACCATAACCCTGACTAGTGTGCCTCAATGCATTGAGTGCCAAACTAAAAAGGGAAGGGTCACCAGTTCAATTCCCAGTCAGGGCACATGCCTGGGATGCTGGCCAGGTCCCCAGTAGGGGGCGCATGAGAGGCAACCACACATTGATGTTTCTCTCCTTTTCCTCCCACCCTTTCTCTCTCTAAACATAAAGAAATAAAATGTTAAAATAAAATAAAATAAAATGCAGTCATAATAATGGTTTTAATAGTTTCTTCTGCTAAAACTAACATATGTGTCAGTTCTGGTCATTTTCATTTGATGATTTGCTCCACATCACTGGTCATATTTTCCTTCTTTACACTGTAGTAATTTTTGATGGATGACAGGTACTATACATTTTACCTTGTTATATGTTCTTACAATTAAGATTTAGCTTTGTTCTGGGATCCCAATAGGTTATTAAGGAACTGAGTGATCCTTTGTGAACTTGCTTTTAAGATTTGGATTTGTTAGGCACAATAAGAACAGTATTTAATCTGTAGTAAACTTCCTGTGTATTTTATACAATGACCCATAAACTATAAAATTTTTCTTTCCACTTGGTTGGAACAGGTCCATATGAGTACAGTTATTTCTACTGTTTTTCAGACATAGTTTCTCCATACACATGGGTTCTCTATACTCAGCTGACTTTCAAGGATAACCTTTTGCAGACTTCCTGTGTTCTTTTTCTGCATAGTGCTTGCTTCTCCAATATGCTCTCCTGGAAACTCTAATCATCTTATTCTCCCTGGACTCTTAGCTCCATTCCCTCAACTCAAAGAGCATTCCCAGGCCCTACCTGGGCTTCTTTTCTCTGCACCATAGTCTCACAACATCCTCAAGGCAGTACTAGCATTACTGTCACCCACTGCTGGGGTAGTCAGTCACTGAGGTGGAAACTCATTATCCCACCACCTGGCTTTGATGTTCTTATGTAAATAATCCCTTCCTTCTGAGTATGATGGGACCTATGACTTGCTTTTAACCAACAGAATATAACAAAGATGATGAGGTGTTACCCTTGTGATTATGTTACATTATAAAAGACTTTTTAAAAATTATATTTTATGCTATTACAGTTTTCCCAATTTCCTCCCCTTTACTGCCCCTCACCCTGCACCCTCAACCCTCCAGCACCACCCCTTAGTTCATGTCCATGGGTTGTACATATAAGTTCTTAGTGTTCTCTGTTTACTGTACTATTTTTGCCTCTCCCCATCTATTTAATACCTACCATTTATGTTTCTTCTTTCCTGTACTTCCCCCATTACTCCCCTCCCTCTCCCCACTGAAAACCATCCATATGATGTCCATGTCTCTGATTCTGTTCCTGTTCTAGTTGTTTTTTTAGTTTTTGTTTTCAACTGTTTTTCTTTCTTTTATTTTTTTAGGTTCATTTGTTGATAGTCGTGAGTTTATTGTCATTTTACTGATCATATTTTTGATTTGCCTTTTCTAAGTCCCTTTAACATTTCATATAATAATCGCTTGGTGATGATGAACTCCTTTAACTTGACCTTATCTGGGAAGCACTTTATCTGCCCTTCCATTCTAATGATAGCTTTGCTGAGTAGAGTATTCTTGGATGTAGATCCTTGCTTTTCATGACTTTAAATACTTCTTGGAAAGAAGTGCCCCTTCTTGCCTGTAAGGTTGGTTTTGAGAAATCAGCTGATAGTGTTATGGGCACTCCTTTGTAGGTAACTCTTTCCATTCCTCTTGCTGATTTTAAGATTCTCTCTTTGTCTTTATTCTTGGGTAACTTAATGATAATGTACATTGGTGTGTTCCTCTTTGGGTCCAACTTCTTTGGGATTCTCTGGGCTTCCTGGACTTCCTGGAAATCTATTTCCTTCAGATTGGGGAAGTTTTCCTTCATTATTGTTCAAATAAGTTTTCAATTTCTTGCTGTTGTTCTTCTCCTTCTGGCACCCCTGTAATTGAGATATTGGAACATTTCAGGTTGTCTCAGAGGTTTGTAACTCTCTCTTCACTTTTGTGAATTCTTGTTTTTTCATTCTGTTCCAGTTGGATGTTTATTTCTTCCTTTTGTTCCAAATCAGTGATTTGAGTCCTGGTTTCCTTCCTGTCACTGTTGGTTCCCTGAACATTTTGCTTTATTTCAATTTGGGTATCTTTCATTTGTTCTTTCATTTTTTGACCAAGCTCAATCAGTTCTGTGAGCATTTTGATTACCAGGGCTTTAAATTCTCCATCAGATAAGTTGGCTATATCCTCATCACTTAGCTCTCTTTCTGAGGTTTTGTTCTGTCCTTTCATTTTGGTCTTATTTCTTTGTTTGGGGCCCCTGTTAAGTTGTAAGGGGCCAGGGCCTTAGGTATTCACCAGGGCAGGGCAACCCTCCTCGCTGCCCTGCAGCGCTGCCTATGGGCATGGGGCCAGAGAGGGAACAATGCAGCTCACCTGCCATCTCTAGCGCATTTTTCATTGAACTCTCATGGGAGACTGGGAGTTTCTCCCACTGTGGCATCCACCTTGGTCCACAGCTACCTCTGAGTCTCAGTTTCCCTTTAAGTCAGCTCCCCCTGCGCAGCCTGCTACCTCACCACAGCCAGCCCCACCCCCATGGTCTGCCACCTCACTGCAGTTTCTCTCTATCTGTCACCTTACTGGTCTGGTGCTTCTGTTTGACTGTTTCTTTAATTCCATGAATTGGAATTGTTGGAGTTCCATGCAGCTTGATTTTCTGGCACTTCTGGTTGTTTATTGATTTTAGATTGGTTGTTATCCTCCTTTTGGTTGTGTGAGGAAGTGAAGGGTTTCTACCTATGCCTCCATCTTGGCCAGAATTCCTATAAAACACTTTTCTTGTTAGTAGAGTCAGTCTAGAGACTCTTCCAGTGACTTGAAAAAGTGACTAGTTTTTTAAAAAGCCTATGTCAATAAACTGTGTGAGGCATTTGGAACTTGTGGGTGGCCCCTAGAAATTAAAGAGGGCCTCTAGACCCTAGAAGTGTGGGCAGCCTCTTCTAGGAGATGAGTCAGCTAACAGAAAATGAGAAGACAGGACCTCAGTCTTACAGCCACAGGAAATAAAATGTTTCAACAACCTGAGTCAGTTTGTAAGTGTATTCATCCTCATTCAACCTTCCATATGTGAATATAGCCCAGCCAACACCCTGATTGCATCATTGTGAGACCCTAAGCAGGAAATCCAGCTAAACCATGCCTGGATTCCTAACCCAAATAAACTGTGAGATAATAAATGGATGTTATTTTAAGCTGCTAAAATCATGATGATGTGTTAAGCAGCAATAGATAGCTGATACAGATGCCTGATATGCAGTAGTTCAGTTATCAATAAATTCTTTTAGTTTTCTTTCATTTAGCAATATCTTTATTTTTCCTTAATTCTTGAAGGATAGTTTTGACATCGAGAATTATTGGTTGAAAGTTGTTTTCTTTAAACATGTGAAAAATATTGGCCTTTTTCCCTCCAACACTTCAGATGAAAAATCCACTACTGATGTCTAAATTGGCATTTTCCTATAGATAATACATCATTTCTCTCTGGCTTATTTAAAGATACTTCCTTGTGTTTAGTTTACAGGAGTTTAATTATGATGCATCTGGGTGTGGGTTTATTTGCATTTATCTTTCTTAGATTTCACTAAGCTTCCTGAACCTGCAGGTTTATGTTATTTTTCCCCAAATTTGATGTGTTCAGACATTATTTCTTTAAATACTTTTTTAGTCCCATTCTCTGTCTTTTCTTTTTATGGGGCTCCAATGATGCAAATGCAAATATTGAATGGTATCTTATTGCCACACAGGATTCTGAGTTGCTATTTATTGTTTTGCAGTATTTTCTCAATGCTGTCCCAATTGGGTCAATTCTATCAATCTGTCCTCAAGTTCACTGATTCTTTTTTTTTTTTATCACCACTCAAATATCGAGCAATAGAGAAATTTTAAAAAATCAGTTATTGTACTTTTTAGTTATATAATTCTAATTTGGTTCTTTTATCATTTTGATTGCTCTTTTGAGATTTTTATTTGTTTAAAAATAATTTGTAATTGCTTGTTGAAGCATTTTTATAATGGATGCTCTAAAATCCTTGTCAGATAATTCCATTACCTAATTCACCTCCAATGTTTATTACTGTTGATTTTCTTTCATTATTCAAGCTGTGCTTTTCCTGGTTCTTGGTGTTACAGGTGACTTTTAATGATATCCTCAGCATTTTAGCCATAACAGAAGATTTCTGTTCTCATTTAAATCTTTCTATTTTATCAGGCAATCACCCAGCTGTGTTTAGCACAAAGGTTGTGGTCTACTTTTTATTTTATTTTCTATCACTATTTATCCTCCTTATACCCTTTTCTGCTTCCACCCATCCCCCTCCTGCCCTGCAATCACTACAGTTATGAATCCTTTTTCTTCTTTGCTCAATTCCTCCTTTCCCTAGCCCCCCCCCCCACTAGCCGTCATCCTGCTCTCCATCTATGAGTCTGTCCCAATTTTCCTTGTTAGTTGAGCTTGTTCATTAGATTCCCCATATGAGTAAAATCATATGGTATTTATTTCTCTCTGTCTGACTGGCTTATTTCACTTAGCATAATGCTCTCCAGGTCCATCCATGCTGTCAAAAAGAGTAAGATTTCCTTCTTTTTTTACAGCCAATTAGTGGTTCAAATGATATTTTTATTTTCAGAACATTTGTGGTATTTTAACTTGTTTGGTATATATGGTGCCACTTGGGCTTCCACTGATCCATAGTGCTACATTCAGAGAAGAAAGAGGACCTTTCCCAGCCGAAGGGTTATTGTGGAGAGATACTGCCTATTGGTGTCACCCTACAGATCAGTGTCTCTAGGTGGAAAAATAGATTCTCCATTAGATTCTTCATCCTTCAGTGATGAATAACACACTTCCTGGGCTGAACAGTTATGGTGTCCTGATGTTTATTGCTAGTACTAACTAAGCCACGTACTTATATAAGTGGGAAAGATAATTTTCTGACCTACAGAACCAAAGAAGCTTCCCAGGCCAGGCTGCATTTTGTTGGTTGCTGCCTGGTGTCTCCAAGTAAGTGAGGAGAAGTTCAGACCCAGCATGGAAAAAAAATCACTTCTCCTGGCCACTTATTGTCACTGAGGTTTCCAGTTGATCTCCTTGGGCTGAAGTAACCAAGCTCACTTCATGTCTGTCGGACTTCCATCTCATTAATGGGAGGAATGAGCCTATGCCAGTTGTCTTCTCATGTTAGATTGGGGGTTATGGGATGCGTAACTTGTGTGACCTTCTGCTGTTACATGGGGGCAAAATACCATGCAGTTCCTCCAAGTCTTGGAGTCCCTAACCAGTTGCTTTCTTTCCATCCTTCAGAGTTCTCCTTTGGTGGCCTCCTATATTACTTTCACAGTATATAGTTTTAGTTTGTGTGGAAAAGAAAGGAAAGGCAGTCTACATAATCCTGTCTAGAGTCCTAGCTTCCGTTTTATTAACCCCAAACCTATCTGACATGCAGTAACTTGAGTTATATTTCCAAAACTGTACTAGTCTTTTTATGATTAAAATCCTTTTCCTATCTATGGAACAGTTATATCAAAATCTACTGAGATACTTGTTAAAATGCAGATATATGGGTTCTACACAGACCAACTGAATGGGATTTGTTGAGAGAACACAATTTTAATGAAGTTCTGTTATATTAACATTATAAACATCACAACAGTTTTAGCATAAAAACAAAATAATATTATTAAAATATTAGTTATTCATCACTGCTAAATACCAAAATGTTCTAATACTAATGTAAATTATTTAACCTTGACTGACATGTTTATATCAATAATGATTCAATTATATGATCAAATTAACTGGGTTAATTAGATGTAGAAAAAGTACAATATTTTATTAATTATCTGTGAATGCTTTTTAAAACTGCAAATACCTACTCAAAGATTATTCAGAGTACTGATTACTGCATCTTATTTAAGGTTATTTTTGTTGTATATTTAATTAATATGATCACAAAATATATCTTTGAGATAATGCAGTCTTACTGAGGTTCAGTTTTGCCAACTTTACAAATATCATTACAGTTTTCTCAATGGCATTCCTACTAACAAAACAGGGGAAAACCCATTTGTTGCTTTAAATGAAAGATTACTTACTGCTCTTTTTCTAGAACACCCTGTAATCCAAGGCACAGTAAGGTTTCCTGAAATCTGTGGAAACAACAAATGGAATATCAGTAAGGTATACATCAGCACTACTTGGAATGCTGATCAACACCAAAGAATTCATATAAGACTTCAAGATAGGTTTTCATTCAAAGCATATTCCCCCAATAGACAATCCAGTTTCCTTACTGAACACAACAGATTGAAAGGGCCTTCCTTGGTGGGAAATTTGAGAAGTGATGCAAAGTTCCCCTGGAAATTCAAGAAAAATTCTAGGACATTGTTGGGGCCTAAAAGCAGAATTTAGAAATCTATGGAAAATAAAATTTTTATAATAAAAATGACCAGAGGGGAGAGGGGAGGGAATTTCAGGGGAAGAGGGGAAGGGTTTACAGGAACAAGTATAAAGGACACATGGACGAAAACTAGGGGTGGGTGGAAACGAGAGAGGGGGGGAGCACTGGAGGAGCGGGCTGGGATGGGAATAAAGACAGAAAACTGCACTTTAACAATTAAATTAAAAAATAAAATTAAAAAATGCAGTGTTTTGTGGAATGAGTAACAATAATTAAATTATTAACTATAGTCATCATGCTGTATATTAGCTCTTGAGACTTATTCATCATACATAACTGTAAGCTTCTTTTTTTTAAAGATTTTATTTATTTTTATTTCTAGAGAGGGGAGGGAGGGAGATAGAGAGAGAGAGAGAGAGAGAGAGAGAGAGAGAGAGAGAGAGAGAAACATCAATGTGCGGTTGCTGGGGGTTATGGCCTGCAACCCAGGAATGTGCCCTGGCTGGGAATCGAACTTGGGACACTTTGGTTCCCAGCCCGCGCTCAATCCACTGAGCTACGCCAGCCAGGGCTTGTAAGCTTCTTTTTAAGTAGAAACTCCTAAGGCAAATAGCCAGCAATGGCTTATTACCTCAGCATTACCACACAAGGAGATAAATGCTACTCCAGTTGGATTATAGGGAGTGTCTATAGAGACCAAGGTGGTCCTGTGAGTTGTGAGTTAGCCTGTGATTCACCATACTTTTTCCTGGGACACACAAAGATTTGGAGTACGCCAAAATCTTGTCCTCTCCTTCCCTCCCAAACACATACCTCCTGAGAGACTGACTGAGAAGGCAAATCAGTCTTGCTAAGTGGTGGTGGTGGGAATGTGGTATTCAATTAAGCATTTATTATATTTGATATATCAGATTCAAGCATGGCCTATGAATTACTATTATGCCTATTAACAAGATGTGATGATTAACCAATGTAAATTGTAAAGTAATATATTCAAAATACTTTGGAAATATTTGAATCCAGGCAGATTATTACTATCCCTGGCCATTAGACTTGCCATTTTACTTTGAGTTCACTAAATCAATATGCTAAGGACAGGCTACAGCTGATATAAACTGCAAATAATACTTTTAAGAAAAAGTTATAAAAATACATTTATTCAAGTTAAAACCCCACTACAGTAAAATGTTCCCAATGTGATGCTATATTCAATTACCCATTATTGTTTAGTTACTTTAAATCTATTCTTCAGTTCCTTGTGTTTCTGGTAAAACTCAGAATAGCCAGGCATTGTAAGCTTTGTTGAATCCTAGTACTTTATAAATATATTTCCCTCCAATTTGGAAAAAATTTTTGGTGCAATAATGATGACAAAGTGTCTTCCCCACCAGAAACTATGGAATGTAGTATTTCAAATGAGCAAGGTAATATACTTCTTGTTTAAAGGATATTTAAATTCCAAGCACATTTTTCAACACTCTGGTTTGGAAAAGTGAAAAATTAATCTACAAGGAGCCAAGACTGATTCAACAAATATATTAGAATTTACACATCCAAGTGAGTACCGCACGTTTCCAAGTAGAAAACTTAGAAAGTTGTAAAGTCATTACACTGATATTACCATTGTTGAAAGCATTTTGGGAACTTTTCTTTTGGAGTTGTCAGTTCATGACTCACCCAGAGATTCTGTTTCATTATCTCACATTACTTTTACAATAACTGAAAATATAGGAGCCCAAATTGAACATCCATATTATTCACTAAGTATGACTAAGAATAAATCCCATTTATCAAATATACCCTCAAATGGCAAAGATTTGTCATCACTGAAAGCTTTTAAAAGAATCCTACAGGCCCTTGAAACAATCATAAAGGACTTCAAAAACTTTCTGACAAATTGAACATTATTGAAATAAGTATAGATAACTTTCCAAGGTAACTTATTTGAATTCTGTTCAAATATTTATCAGGCATCTCTTCTATACGAGGTACTGTTTTAGGTCCTACAGGAAATAAAAAAGATAGGTAAAACATAATTTCCTGGAGGGCAAGAACTATGATCTGAGAGGGACAGATAAGACAGGTACATAAATGACTTTAATACGAAGAAAGCTATGATAAGTGTCATAAGGGCAGTGCAATAAATGAAGTGCTATAGGAGTTCAAGATATGGCAAAATTACATCAAATTTGAGGATTGATATCTCAGCCAAACCTTAAAAGATGAGCAGAATTTTGATAGGCAGAAATAAAAAAGAGCATTTTGGGAAAAAGACTGACATGAGCACAGTGGAGTAAATGGGTAGGGTATCATTGGGAATTGTCAATTTGACTAGAACTAGAAAGAGAATTGGGGTCACTTTGTGGAGGTCATGAATGACAAGGTATATTTATATCCAATTCTGTACAAAATGGAGAGATGTCATAGGTTTTTAAGCAAATGGGTCATGTGGTCACAAATGTATTTTTATCCACTTGTATGATTAATTTGACTAAAGGTTTATAGTGAGTTGAATAAGTATAGAAATTTTAATAATAGTTTTGTCAAGAGGTAGGTAATCCAGACTTGGAACTACATTAGGGGAAGTAGGAATTGGGAAGAGAAATATAAGACACAAGTATTTCTGAGGAAAAATCTTGTGCATGAGATAGAAGAGAACTAGACAGTGTGGAGATTATTGGAGTGGCTCTACCAATGGTTGTCAGGCTCAAACTAATGGAGAGGTGGAGAATCACAACTTTGAATGTAAATGCAAGAAACTGCTGTCCTGGCCAAGTATCTCAGTTGGTTGGAGCATTGTCCAGTACACCAAAGGGTTGTGGGTTTGATCTCCAGTCAGGGCACATGTCTGACTTGTGGGTTTGATCCCCAGTAGGGACAGGTATGGGAAGCAACCAATCCATCCATGTTTCTTTGTCTCTCTGTCTCTCTCTCTCTCCCCTCTTCTTTCTCTAAAATCAATAAATATATCTTCAGGTGAGGAAAAAATGAATACCAGGAAGTGACTAATGTTAAAGATCTGCTACTCTTGACTAAGAACAGATACATTAGTTGCATGTAAACTAGAGGTACATCATATGGATAGTTAAAGTTTGTGAATCCAACTATCATATGCTTATCTTTTCCATGGGAAAGCATAAATTATACTTAAAATTGATACCATATGTCAGAATATCAATTATATATTATATACACATCACTTTGATGATTTAAGAAATTTTAAAGAAATTTTTACTATATTTCATTTTATATAATTTAGACCCTAGATATAATTCTGCTGTAATATTTCTGTTAGGCTGTGAGCTTATTAATGGCAAACTATTGTGCTTAAAACAATTAGTATAACTACTTTTATATAGACACATGGAATATACACAAAAATGCATTTATTTGATTTTAAAAATCTTTCTGTTATAAAGACAATTCTACACATACGTTGGATATTCAATTTAAAAATTTTCAGACCAGTTTATGGATTTAGCAAAGTTCCTATGTGAAATATATTTTATGTGAGTCAGAAAAATACAGTATATTATTAATTAGCATGTCATTAAATGAAATTTGATGAACTGAAACTGTCTGACAATAACTATGTCCTTCAGCAAAGTTCAGCAGTAAGAGATTTCTAAATCAGTGTTCTAGTTTTCTATCAGCTGTTTTGGTATCAGTTGAGCATTCAAACCTATCAATCATTCTGTTTTAGTACGCAGTGTTTCCTAGATGTTTTTCAATTATGAGGTATAGCCTAAAGAGGATACTGCTAGGCATGTGGTAGACAATCAATAAATATAGGCTGATTGATTGATTGAATTCACTTGGGCCTTCATTATGTACCAGCTTCACTTGCTGAAATTTAACAAAAGACCAAGAGTGCAAATACACAACAGATGATTACATGGAGTATGCAGTAGCAGGAGGGGAGTAAGTTGCTTCAGGTTGAAAACAATGTGTTCAGGAGCAAAGCAGAAGAGATGTAGTGGCTTATTTAAAAACATTCCCTCCCTCTTCTCTCTATCAAGTCTGGAAAAGCTTTCAGAAGTTACACAAGCCTTACAAGTTGAAAATTCAATAACACAACTTTTGGCCAAGCGTCTAACATTTTTTAAGCACATGCATTTTCTTCTGTTAAGTAATATGAAACCAGTGTTTAGAAAATTTTACTAGCCTTAAAAGTTCTTGCAGTTTATAACAGAATGCTAATTGAGAGTTTTTCCTAGTGATTTTAGTAATTAAAATTTTACAAACCACAAGAGATTAAGATCAGAAAAACTGGAATTCCAAGATATTTCAAGAAAATTATAAAAAGTACTCAACATAACAAACCTGATTTCACCATATTGATACTAAAATTTCTAGCTGTTAAAAACATGGAAACACATAAGTAAAATAATCTAAGCTAATATATGAAACGATTACATTCTGACCCAAAAGCCCTAGGTATACAATTACAAATCTAGATTTCCTGAAATTATATTTTCTAACATGAAACATTACCTTAATTCTACCCATGTAAAAAAAGACAGACATTTGAAGACATATAAAAATTATTTACTAACTTTAGAAAATAAACCGTCAACAGCTTTAAGTTCTAAGTATACGACTGAAGTGAAATGTTTTATTACACGTGTATTCAGAGATCAGCTCCCTAAATAGCAAAAGATTTATTGCTCTTGTCAAGCTATGATCCTTGCTGAGCTGGACTGTGCTCTTAACATGAATTATGGTTCCATGTCTTTATTTTGCACATAGCTCCTTGTTTAACCAAAACACAGGCAGGCATTTAAAAGAAATCAAACAGAAAGGAAGGTATTAATGGAGGAAATGAGGCACAAAAACAAGGCATACAAAAAGTAACAACATAATGGCAATAGTAAGTACTTAACTATCAGTAATTATTTTAATGTATATTAGCCCCTTATTAGATATACAATTTATAACACAAATTTTTTCTGCCTTTCCATGGGTTGCTTTTTATTCCATTGATAGTATCTTTTAATGCACAAAAGTTTTTAATTTTGATGTATTTTATGTATTTTTCCTTTGTGCTGTGTTTTTGGTGTCATATTTTAGAAAGCATTGCCAAATCCAATTTCATGAAGCTATTTTCTGTCTTTTAAAAATAATTTTATAGTTTTAACCTTTATGTTTAGGCTTTTGTTCCATTTGGGCTAATTTTATATATGGTATAAGGTAAAAGTCTTTTTTTTGTTGTTGTTGATGGTGACCAAAAAAGCAGGAGTAGCTATACTTACATTAGACAGATAGATTTTAGATTAGACAAGTAGATTTTGGGTTAAAATCTATTTAACCTAAAAATAGTAAGAAAAAAACATTATGTAGTGATAAGGAGGTCAATTTACCAAGAAGATATAACAATCATAAATATTTACACTGTTCACAAAAATTAACTCAAAATAGAGTACAGGCATATATAAAACCCAAAACTATAAAACTTCTTAAAGAAATCATAGGAAAGGAAAATCTCCTTGACATGGGTTTTAACAAAGATTTTTTTTTTTGCATGTGATACCTACAGTACAAGCAACAAAGCAATAAATAAATAAATAAATAAATAAACAAACAAACAAATGGGGCTATGTCAAACTAAAAAATTCTACACAGCAAAAGAAATAATCAACAAAATGTAAAGACAATCTAAGGAATGAGAAAAGATTTGCAAGTCATGTATCTGATAAGGGATTAATACCCAAAATATATAAAGGACTCATTCAACTCAATATCTAATAAATCAATTAATAATTGGGCAAAGAAACTCAGTAGACATTTTACCAAAGAAGATGTAGGAATAGCTAACAAGTACATGAAAAAGTGCTGGACATCACTAATCAGAAGGAAAATGCAAGCCAAAACCACATGTGATATCACCTTAGGCCTGCTATGATAGCTCTCATAAAAAAAAAGAGATAAAAAATGCTGGCAAGAATGTGGATAAAAAATCCTTGTGCATTGCTGAAGGGATTGTAAATTGGTGCAGCCACTATGGATAACAGTTTCTCAAAATAGTAAAAATAGAACCATCACATGATCCAGCAATTCCACTTCTAGAAATGTGTCCAAAATCAGTGAAAGCACTCTATAAAAGACATGTCTCCACTCCCATGATCATTGCAGCATTAATTACAATAGCCAATATATGGAAATAGCTTGTGTCAATTGACAGTTAAATGGATACAGACCATTCCATATATTGGCTATTGTAAATAATGCTACTATGATTATATATGTATAGGAAAAACTACATATATGTATATAGCTAGGAAAAATATTCAGCTGCAAAAAACAAGGAAATCATGCCATAGGTGACAATATGGATGGGTCATGGGGCCATTATGCTAATTAAAGCATATTGTACAGAGAAAGGTAAATACTGTATGAAGTCACATATACATAGAATGTAAAAAAAAAAATCTCATTAAAAAGAGATCAGATTTGTGGTTACCAGAGGTTGAGGGGGATTGGATGAAAGTGTCCAAAAGGTACAAACTTTCAATTATAAAATAAATAAGTACTAGGAATGTAATGTACAATATGGTAACTATAGTTAACACTGCTGTACGATATATTTCAAAGTTATTAAGAAAGTAGCCCCCAAAAGTTTTCATCACAAAGAGAAAAACACTGTTTTCCTTTACTTTTTGTTTTGTGTATATGATGATAGATATTAACTAAACATACTGTGGTGATTCTACAATATAAGTAACTGAGATTATTTATGCTGTACAACTTAAAGTTATACAGTACTGTACGTCAGTTATATCTTAATGAAGTTGAAAATATATAAAAGTGATTACTGAAAAATAAAGACAAAAATATATAATACTTCATATTAATAGAATAAAATGCACATGAATTTCTCATTAGATACATAAATAGCATTTGACAAAAATAAATAACTTTTTAGCCCTGGCTGGCATAGCTCAGTGGATTGAATGCAGGCTGCAAACCAAAGTGTTGCAGATTCGATTCCCAGTCGGGGTACATGCCTGGGTTGCAGGCCATGACCCCCAGCAACCGCACATTGATATTTCTCTCTCTCTCTCTCTTTCTCCCTCCCTTCCCTCTCTAAAAAAATAAATAAAATATTTAAAAAATAAATGAATAAATAAATAACTTTTCAATATTAAATCACTAAACAAGCCAGGAATAAAAGAGAACCTCCTCATCCTGACAAAAAGTTTATACAAAAACTAATAGGTAACATTATATTTAATTGTGAGTGACTGAATGTTTTCTTATCTATACTTGTATATGGAATCCACTATTGTCTACTGTAAGTAATATACTTGTTTTGAGGATACAAGTTTGATATTCAAAAATCAATGAACAATCCAACAGTTAAATTAAGACAAATTTCATTTAAAATAGCATCCAAAATAGTTATGTACTTTGGAATAAGTTTTTAAAAATGAATGTAAGAATTACCTACAGAAAACTAAAACACATTATTAGAGAGTTAAAGAAGATGTAATAAATGGAAAAGCATACATGGATCAGAAGACACAATATTATTAGTATGTTAATATTCACAAATTGATCTATAATGGAACACGGCCTTTACCAATAGTCCTAGTGGTTTCTTGTAGAAATTGATAAGGTGATCCTAAAATTAATATGCAAATGCATGGTACCCAAAATAGACAAAATGAATTTGAAAAGGAATTCAGCTGGAAGACTCACTTCTCAATTTCAAAACTTACAACAAAGTTATAGTAACCAAAGAAATGTGGTATTAGCATAAAAATAGACATATATAAATATATGTAAATGGCATATATATATCAAATAGAATTGAGAGTCCAGAAATAAACTGTTACATATGATCAAAAGAACATTCAATAGGAATGTATACTATTTCATCAAATATTGTGACAACTGAATATACATGTACAAAAGAGTCAAAGTGAATGCCTACCTCATACCATACATCAAAAAAATCTCAAAACAGATGAAAAGCCTATATGTAAGATATATGAGTATAAAATTATTAGGTGACATGAAAGTCTGTCTTCACAACTTTGTCATAGATACAATACCAGAGGCATCTGACAATAGAACAAAAAGGTAAATTGTACTTCATCAAAATTAAAAATATTTTTGTATAAGCAGTAACCTCAAGGAAGTGAAAAGACAGCATATGAAATGGGAGACAATATTTGGAAATATGTATTATAATGAGGACTAGTATAGAGAATTGAACACTTAAAACTCAAAGAGGAAAAAAACAACTAATTTTAAAACTGGACAAATTATGTGAATAAGCACTTCTCCAAATAAGATATTTACATGGCTAATAAGCACATGAAAAAAGGGTTAACACTGTTAGCTCTCAGGGGATTGCAAATCAAACCCTCAGATATTTCTCTTGAAATATCTCATGGATGAGATATTTCACATCCATGACAGAATCTATAATCGAATTGACTGACATAACAAGTGTTGGTAAGGATGTGGAGAAACTGGATCCCTTATACATTGAGGTGGGAGAGAAAAGTGATACAATCACTTTAGGAAAAATTCTGGCAGTTCCTCAAAATGTTAAGCATGGACTTACAGTACAAACTAGAAATCCATTCCTAGACATATACCCTAAAGATTTGAAGACATATGCCCTTACAGAAATTTGTATATGAATGTTCACAGCATTATTCACAATAGACAAATGTAGAAACAACTCAAATGTCCAGCAACTAATGAATACCTACTGTGTTTTGCTGTATATGATGCACACCCATGGTTTTTGTGTGCATTATACCCAGGATTATTATACCCATGCTATGTAATAATTTTACCCATATATAACGTGCATTCTTAATTTTCCCCCCAAAATTTGAGCAACAAGTGTGCATTATACATGACAAAATACAGTATATACATAAAAAATAACATCAAAGACCAATGAAATGAAATGTTGACATTTACTACATCCTGGACAAATCTTGGAAACATGTTAACTGAAATAAGCCAGTTACAAAAGATGACATTTTATATATACAATTCCATATATAATAATATCTAAAATAAGTACATCCACAGAAATAGAAAACATATTAGTGGTTGTCTAGTTCTGGGATGGGGGCTTTGGTATGCTAATGGGTATGTAGTTCATCTTTGAGATGATTGTTCTAAAATTAGGTTGGGGTGCTGTTTGAACAACTCTGTGGATATATTTTAAAAACCTAATTATACACTTCTAATATGTGAATTCTATACTATGTGAATTACATCTCAATAAAGTTGTGTAAAAAATATCCCTACTAACTAAAGCCATTCAACAGTGATTACTGTTACTTTTTTGAAGTTGAATATTTGCCTGAGAGTTATTGAATGTTACTAACCCTCACTTTCCTCAGGTCAAAATATTATTTGTATTAATTTAGAATGCCATGATGTTTCAAGTTTCTATAAATCTTAAACTTTCATGTTTATTTAAAAAATGTACTGAAGCCCACAAATACTGATGTAAGTTGGAAGGCACTACCAAAGCACTTTCTCTAATAGAGATACCTACATTGTAGTTATAAAGTATCTTTTAAAGGAAGCTCAAAGTGCTCTACTTTTATTAACTCCTAAATGAAGTTGATGAAAGATGGGAATGCAATTAATTTTTAAGCCACACAATAACTGCAACAAAAAATCTTGTAGCACTTATCTTTAAAATGTTCCTATATCTTCACATAGATGATTACCAATTATTATCTTTAATCATCAAAGCACTATGATAGTGCACTGACAGCAATGTTATGAAGAGTGGAACAGCACTTTGGAGACCAATATGGTTGCAATTTGCCCTCAAAGGAGTGAGGTTAGCCTGGAGAGTTTTTGAAATAGAACTGGGCTATGGTATTTTGGTATAGTCACCTCCTGACAGTTTCACTGTGGCAGTAATAATAACCCTTATTATGATATTATATTCCCAAGTGGCTGCAAAACAGAGCTGATTTCAACCTTTTAGCATCCCTTAGGATTCCCTCCATTTGGACTCATTCACTTAGATAGCTTGAAACTAGACTATCCCCCAGGAATAGTTTGAAGATGCCAGGTGTAACAGAAAGAGGCAGATATCTCTGTTACGTAGTTCCAGGGTCAGAAACTAAATAGGATTGCTTGTTTGCTTACAGTTTCAGAGCTAGAAAACTCCCAAGATGACCATGAGTTCCATATTTTTAAGTTCTGATGTTACAGTTACACAGCTTGGTAATTAGCATCATTAAAATCTTGGAGGATAACTAACATAAACTGAATGCTTGTATCCCAGTCATATTCACATGTTGAAAGCCAATCCCCAATGTAATGGTATTTGGAGGTTGGACTTTTAGGACCTTACTCCTAAAAAGAGGCCCC
This sequence comes from Phyllostomus discolor, assembly GCF_004126475.2. Lineage (NCBI taxonomy): Eukaryota > Metazoa > Chordata > Mammalia > Chiroptera > Phyllostomidae > Phyllostomus > Phyllostomus discolor. Next base: position 103,089,839 of record NC_050198.1, read on the forward strand.
CTTACTCCTGCCATATGAGAACACAGTGAGAAGATGGCCTTCTATGCATTAGGAAGCAGAATCTCACCAGACACAATCTGCCAGCACCTTGATCTTGAACTTCTCAGCCTCCAGAACTGTGAGAAATAAATGTTTGTTGTTTAAGCTACTCAGTCTACGGTATTTGTGTTATAGCAACCCAAATAGACTAAGATGCTAATCCTCATGGAGTACAGTTCCCCAGGCTGCCTTGCTTTCTTCAAAGATTAACTGAAAGAAGGGGCAGATGATGCCTCAAGGGTTCTCTACAAACAATCTCTACCATATTGTCTCAAGTGAAGTTAGTGGAGGTGTGGTATAATATAAAGGAAGTTGATAGGTGATCTCTAGTCTTCTCTCAGCCAGCACTACAGCTATTTTTTCCTCAACTACCTTGTGATATTGAAGGCTCTGCAATATTTTACTTGAAATGGAATGTAAAGAAGATCTAGACTATCATAATTTTATTGACTTTATAACTAAGAGATTGTAAGTACAAGAAAATTTATATACCAGGGAACATACAAGGAACCTCACGCAGATTGTGCCATTTCATCATACAGTATGTCTGAAAAGTAGGTGTCATTAACTATATTATGCAAATGAGAAAACTGTCACACAGAGAGGTTACATCACTTGCCCGAGATCACATAAGTAGAAAGTGGCAGAGTCTAGATTAAATAAACCCATGCTCTAAATTGTTATGTCAAACTTCCTTTCTTTAAAATGATTACCATTCAAAAAAACCTTACTAAATTTTATTCCATTTAAAAAGTTCTTTTATATAAAAAACTTGAGTCCCTTTAAAAGTTCTGTCAGGAAAATATAGGGACTATAAAAAGGCATAACTTTAGGTTAAATTACCCTTAGAGGAGCCATAAGCTTATGAAAAATTAAAAATTAATTGCTACACTCTCAGATCTCCAAATACTTTGATACAGTTGACATTGTTAGGGTGTATGGTAAAGCCAAAACAATATTTCTGAGTTGCATCTTGGTTCTGCCACATACTGCCTATGTGATCCTTCTGAACAAGTTATTGAAATACAAATCAAATGCACTATATGTCTAGATCATATGGAGATTAAGTGAGATCGAGTATAGAAAGTGACTGGTGGTACCTGATATGAGTAAAACCTTCAACAAATGCTAAATGTGATTGTTATTACTATTATTAAAAACAACACTGAAGGTATAAAAAGTACAAAAGACTAGAGAATGAAAGGGGGTGTTGGGAGGATATTTATGCTATGATTCCATGTTAATTTAAGCATGCTTTAGGAAAGAGCAAATACATAAAAATCATTAGACTCTCAATAAGAAATGATACTAATTATGATGGAGTCCTTTTTGGTTAGGGCTAAGTGCCAGAGGGTTACTTCCCATAATCTGTTATTGCTTATCATTTTGAAGTAAGGAGTTATAAGATGGAGAGAGTAAAGGTAAGGTTATTTCTTATTTTAATTGAGAATAGCCTGCAAGCATCTTAAATCCAGATAAAACTTAAATACTGTGTTTAAACAAATTAAAGAGGCTAGCAAGAAAAAATGATTAATATCTATGCTCTGCTATTCAAATGTTCTGAATCATATTTTTCAGGGAAGATCTATAACCTTAAAAGATGTCTTAAGGTAGGCTTATACTGCACTCTGGAGAATATTTGAAGCATAGGTAAATAATTGAATATGTTAAACAGGAAAGAAATGACACATTTTTGCACAGATCTGAAATTGCTTTAATTTTTTACTCTGAATATGTCTCTTATACACATTTTTAAAAAGACTATTTGATTAATAGTTCTATTTAATGTTTGAGTAAAGCATCTCTTTTTTTTAATAGTAAGCTTTTTCATTTTAGAAAAAGGAGTTGGCTGAGTTACCGTAGGCTCTGACTTCTCAGCCATCATCACCTAGAGAAATGATTGACTTCCCTGGCAATGTACCCAGGGAAAACAGCATTCATTTAGTGACATCTCTTCACACTGCAAGTAAAAATCATTACAAGAATAATCTATGTTCAAGGGGATGAACCTAGCCAATTTAGTTATATTTTAGTGATAAGCAAATGTTTTGCTTCCCATAAGGCTACTATTTCCTGATCAAAATTGTTTTAAATATCATGAGAAAGCTGCCATGTTATAAAAAAAAATGATTATATTCCACAAAGAAAAACTCGCCATTATTAAAAAGCAACGAAAAAAAGCATAAGATTCTTCAAGGAAATGACCCCAAGCCACCATGTTGGAGCAAAAAAATCTCAAATGACTTCAAAATATGAGTTAAGTGACCCAGGTCCCAGGTATAACTGGATACCAACACCATGTTTTATACCAAGCAATGATTTTAAAAACTTTATAAAATAAACTTACACATTACCTGATAATTATTTTGGTTTTGTGATAACCTCAATTGGTTTGATGATGCAAAATGTGAAGAAAAATTACTCCGTGATGGATTTGTATTACTGTAAATCGTAGTAGATGCTGTATGTAATGAGGTCCGTGGTATCAAATGGTAGTCTCTGTTTTGATACAGTACATTGTCTGAGAAGTCTCTAATATTCATCATTTGTGAATTTGGCATGTTTCTTCCTGGTCCTGGCAAAGCTGTACTTTGGTTCTCACCTCGAAGGGAACTGCAACTTTCATAAAATCTTGAGTAGCCTGGTACCTGTGCTCCCATCAATGCCAACTCTTCCTCTCTGGCATACTCATCATCAGCATCTCCAGTCTCCATTGCAATGGAAAAACAAGTTCCCTCTGCTGAACCAGACTTCTGTGGGGTATTTCCTCCCAGAATTCTCTGGGGGTAATCACTGACTGCCAAAGAAAATACTTCACGGATTTCCAAGTTTTGCGTTCTACAGTAAGGATCTCTAACAGGTGGCTTTTGCCCGCTTAAATTATGTGATGCTAGACCTGTGTGTTCAGGCTTATATGGCCTTTGAATTCCAGCTGGTTCAATTTTGCAAGGTCGGTGGCACACAGATGGCTTTTGAGGTACCGTAATCTCAGGGCCTTGCACTGAAGAGCTTCCATAGTTTTTCTTGGTGTATACTGAATTTCCAGCATTTAGAACACTTGTCTGTCTTGACAAAATAATTGTTTTTTCACCTAAGAGCAGAGAGGCATTTTTACAGTGTGCTACTTGTCTTTGAACAGGAATGTGCAGCTGAAACTCAGCATCATTTTTACTGGCTGTTTTCTGGATGGGGATTTTTTGTGCTTCTGTAATTTGTGTATTTGTATGTTTGGTTGTCCCTTGCTTACTTAACGAACCGGCTGGACTGTATATTCCAGTTACAATGACATCATTATTGGCAGATGACCAAGAAGACTGTTGGCTTGAGGGTCGAGCAATATTAACCACATTTCTTACTGTAATATCTGGAGCTGCCAATGGGGTACTGGAAACAGTTCCTGTTGTTGCTGCTCCTGATTCAGAACTTTTACTGCTCATTTTTCTTCTCTTATTGCCAACCCACGTCTGGAAGAATAAAAAAATGATTATGGAAAATTTCTTAACACAAAACCAGATAAAACAATTTTTATGTGATAAATTATATTATTATTTGTCAGGGGACCAAAGCATATATAAATTAAAGGAAAAAAGATACAATAAAATTAAAAACAACTAAAGTACAAGATCAGAGATGATCAAAGACTTGCAATTAATAAATATTTAGGAACTTTCATAAAAGAATTGTATTGTTGCTCTTGTCCTCAAAACCCATCCAATCTGTAGCAAGAACCTTAAAAATGTTTTTATCCTCTGATCTAGTAAATCTTCTTCTGTGAATTTATTCTAAAAATTATCATAGATATATACAGAGTTTATATGCAATAATAATGTTCATCATATATTTCCATCTAATAGTGAAAAATTGGAAGCATACTAAAGGTAGTTAACGACATTGAAAAATACAATAGTGTTAAATAAATATATTTATGTATTTGAAATCTTCAGGTTTAACAATGTTTGTTCTATTAATATTTCATAACTTGGTTAATTTAATATTGCTAGATATTTAGATCATTTTTAGAAATATTCACTATTATAAAACATACTGTGATATACATCATTGTACATGTATTATTGTGCTACTGGTCTGTTAGAATGTAATTCTAGAAAAAAATTGATGTGATTTTTTTATATTTTCAAAGTACTCTGCAATGTATGTATAAGAGTTTTGGTTTCTCCATACCCTTACAAATACTTCACATTATCTTTTTGTAGTCTTGTAGCCCAAGAGTTAATAAAGGATATATCATTGCTGTTTTGATTTGAATTTCTATGGTTACTATATTACTTTGATAGAATTGCTTATCCATTTCCTTTACTCATTTTTATATTGGGTATTTGTTTTTTAAATTGATTTATAAGAGCAATTTTCTACTAGAGATAGCAACACTTTGTCATAAGTTGAAAATATTTTTCCCAGTGTCATTAATTTATGGTAGTTATTTTCCTCTTTACACTTTTCTTTTCTTTCTTTACCAAATTTTATGCCATGAATATGTATTGCTTTTATAAACAGAAAATATATTATTAATAAAAATAACAACAGTGGTTAGTATTTGGGATTTGATTACAAAATATGTACTTTTATATAAAAAATGTATTATAATAATCTTATTATGTTGTACCATGATTCTTCTTAAAATGTGCAATAAGAAATATTATACTCCATAATATGATTAGTAAACTTTATAATTATTTCAAAATGTACACCATATTATAAACTATCAACATGTTAATCTATTAATAATTCTTAAAAATAAATAAGTAAAAATATTAAGTGAACTAGCTTTGCACAGACATGCTGCAAGGTGTATTTGGTTAACTTTTATGTAATATCTTTTTGAAGACCACAAAAGTTATCCAATTTGCAATGTTTATTTATACTATAAACAATATTAATGTTGATGTAATACTATGAATAAAATCTATCATGTGCTGATTATCCATTATATGTTTACATATATATTAGCTTCTTTGCTAGGTGCCATTTTTCAAATTGAATAAGTGAAGAAACTGAGGTTTAGAAATGTTAAGTGGTATGTGGATACCTGCCACAAGGACTCAAACTCAATTTTCCTTGATCTCAAAGCATATTCTCCTTCCACTATGGTGAGAAATTCCTGAAATGGTCATCTCTGTTGGCCATTTTATACTTTTATAATTAACATTTCTCTAATAAAGAAAATGTTCCAGAAACTGAGATGGCTCCATTTTGCTTCACATGTGGAGGCAGAAATTTTAAATTAACTCTGATTTCGTTTTACTAAATAGTAGAAGTGAGAATTATAAGCAGAGGGACAAATGAATAAAATGTCACAGAAAGAAGCAGAGGAGAAAAATCTAAAATGTTGTAAAGTATATACTCAAGAGAAATTACTAAAAATAATGTTTTTGGATAAATATAATTTCAATGTGGGGTTCAAAGAAGTAAAGTTTACATATATTACAAATAAGTTACTTTGATATCACTTTTCAGATATGAATAATTACAAAGGAATTATGCATATTTTTTATTGAAATATATAAGCATTATATTTAAAAACTTTAAACAGAAAAGCATAGTGAACTGTAAAATTTGAACTCAAGAGCTACTGCATCTCGGGGCAGCTTTGTAATATTGCTAAACAAACAAACAAACAAACAAACAAATCAAAAAAAACCCCAGCGTATCATGTTCTCATCAGAATACCAGCATACCTACCTTAATACAGGAAGTTTAAGAGTAATCTTAGTGCATTGCTAATTTATGGCTTACTTCTATAATGTAGATATTTATTTATACAATTCAGTAGGTATTTATATTATGTACCCATCACAAAGTAAAATTTAGTACAATATCACGTGCATAGGAAACACAGCATCTAACCACAGAGGGCAGCCAACATAGATGTCACAAGGTTCATGTGTTTTATTAGAAGCACAACCCCTGACCTTACAACCCACTTTATTTTGTTCTATACATAATTTTACCTAACCTGGTATCTTCATCTATAACAAATTAGAAATAACAAATATGAGGGGTCTTGGTGATTGAGATTGCTTTTGGAGGCACCTTGTTAGCACCAAACTAAGAATGTTTACTAAATATATATTGCTCACTAAATAGGAGAAGAAAAGGAAAAAAAAAACACAAGAGAACTGATGTCAGAAATAATTAGTCTAAGCCCTGGCTGGCCTAGCTCAGTGGATTGAGCACGGGCTTCGAACCAAAGCATCGCAGGTTCGATTCCCAGTCAGGGCACATGCCTGGGTTGCAGGCCATGGCCCCCAGCAACCACACATTGATGTTTCTCTCTCTCTCCTTCCCTTCCCTCTCTAAAATAAATAAATAAATAAATAAATAAATAAATAAATAAATAACATATTTTAAAAAAAGAAATAATTAGTCTGGTGTTCTTTAGTAAAGGAGGAAATCACCTCGTATACCTTACCATGTTGCAAGCATTATTATGTGAGCACAATACAATAATTGATTTCCATAATAAAACTCTGAGTCAAAACATAAGGGTTTAATTATTTAAAATATTCTCTATTGAAGTGAAGTAGTGAAGTATGTGCTGAGAAATATTTTCCAATTAAAATGTTGAAAATAAAGAAAATTCATTGTCTGAGGTTAGCAAGTAAATGAATAAAATTTTCTGAAAAGCCATTCAGTTACAGAATCCAAAATTTACCAGTGCTCATAGGATATAAATGATTTCACTTTACAAATGCTTCATTGATGAAAGAGAAAAAAGTGGGCCAAACAAAATTGATATGATAATTCGGGTTTTGGATTAACAAAGTGATACTGCATATTGGGTCATCGATCCTCAGGTGTCCGTAAAATTCATTTCAGTTCTCTCTTAGAAAACCATTTTCTCCAAACTTCTTTTCCTTTTTTATACCTTCCTCTTTGTTGTTTTGTTCCATTACTACAGTGTATTTATTTTTGCATAGATATTTTAACACTTTAAGTTCTGTTTACATTAAGATCAAGTTTAGTAAAAGGGATTTAAGGTTTTTTTTTTGAGGTAAGATACAATAGCTACTATACTAAAAACAATAAAAGGTCTCTTTCAAATAGAACATACAGACCAAACAAAATACTGGGGACAGGAGAGGTTGTGGAATGATGATGCATCTACAAACAACTCCCTTCTCATCTGACTAGAAAAGCCACTGAAACTGTGTTGGAATTCAGATTAGAAAGACCAAATTTCTGTATAATTTACACTTCTCCTATAACAGAGAATGAATCTGTTTTACACAATCCCTTATAAATTTATATAACATTTGACTTGTAAGCTTACATTATATGATTTTATTTCTTTTATTCTCATTGTTTGTTTTAGATTTCACACCAGTTGGAGCATAAATATAAACCTGTGTATTTCAATATTCTCAATATTCAAGTACAATCAAGTAAGTTATTAGGGAAGATTGCAGTAACAACTTGGAAACATGAACGGTTACAGTCTCCAAAGCAGCTGTCTAAGAAGGCATTTCACTTTAAAGTAATGGTAAAATAAAATGAAAAAAAAAAAAAAAAAGAAAGACAGAAAGAAGTTATCATAGGTGCGGGAGGAATGAGTTTTGTACTTACAAAATGAAATCTCATCAACTTGAATAATCACACATTTTATATTACTTTTTCCAAGGCAACTGAACATTTTTCTCTGAGGTTTACTAAAGGTATTTCAAATAGGGAATTTAAAGCTATCAAGAGGAACTATTTTTAGTTCTTACACAAACCTGAATATGATGGTTCATCTCAGCCAATAAGCAACACATATTGTGGGTATCCCCACCCCCTAGAATTGGTGGCACAATTTTCTAAGAGAAAATGAATATATCATTTAGTCTTTAAGGAACAGATTTCTACTCTGGCCCGGTGGCTTAGTTGGTTGAGCATTGTCGTGTGCACCAAAAGGTTGTGGGTTCAATTCTTGGTCAAGGCATATACCTAGGTTGTGGGTTTGATCCCCAGTGGGACATGTATAGGAGGTAAGCAATCTCTCTCTCTGTCTCTGTCTCTCTCTCCCCCCTGACTTCCTCTCTCTCTAAAAACAGTAAACATATCCTCCACTGGGGATTAAAAAAAAAAAGAAAAATAGATTTCCCAAACAATTCCGCTTATCAAGATTTTTTTTTATCTTTAGGGTCTTTTAAAATTCCTCCAAAAGATAAAAACTCTCAAAAAGAGACACTCTTTTTTTTTAACCAAATTATCCTAATGAATGACAAGGGTGGGAAAGTTGGTAATATTTAAACCCCTAAAGTTTTATGCCAGGAGGATTGATAGCATGTCCAGGCAAACATGAAAGGACCTATGCACTCAGTGAAATTTGTGACTAGTTCTGTTAAATTTATCTCTTGCCTCCTCTCTATCACCTTCTCATTGCCTTCACAAACGTTTGGCAGCTCTGATTTTTACAGATGAATAACTATGATTGTCATAAAGGAAAATCTCCTCCCTTGTGATTTCTTGTCCATTATTCACTACCTCATTAAAATGCATGCATTTTACTTAAAAGGCAAAAGAAGTATTCATAAGAAAGCCTAGATTTTCCTAAAAAAAACCCCAAAATACTAAAGTCATAATAACAGATGAAAAATTCAAATACAACAAGAAAATATGCTAGACACACAATAGTCCCCTGGTAAATGCCTGTTTTACTGATATAATTTTGTAGGGTTGTATCTATATTAATTCTAGGTGTAAAGAAAGCATAAGATCAACAACTAATTTTAAAGGTCCTCATTAATTCAAAGGACTGGGAATTTTAAAGATACGTGTACAGTGCAAAAATTTTTAGCTTTTTCCAAGTATTCACAGAAATAAATACATACTAGTTAATTAGGTCTATGTATTTCAAATTAATATTTTATATTAGAGAAATGAAGCTGTTTATAAAGTTAGTGACTTCATGCCCTAATAATTTTTCTCATGTTAAGCATTTATCACTTGTAATGAAGAGCTATAAATTCGAGAGTGTAAGACCTCAATACTTACCCTGACTACACTGAAGTCCAGCTTAGTCTCCTGTGCACACTGTAATATGAGCTGAAAGCAATTTTTACTTTGATTTGTCATTCCATTTTCATAATAACGCTGCAAAATCCTTTGTTGCTCTACAGTAAATACAGAACGTAGATTCATCTAAAAATAAAAGAAGATACTCTGAAAATTGGAATAAAAATTGGGTATGTGTAGAATTTTCACGCTTTAAAAAAAAACAATTTCAGGGCTTCAAAGTTGTAAGATTATTTTTAAATCAGTTAATCCCCAGTAATGGGCAATAATTTATGTGCTACAGGGAAACAGGTTCTTACTGAAAATTGTGCATAATGCAAACACATTGAATTTGCTCAGAAAAAGTAACAACTTTAAAGGCAAAAAATGAAAGCCCTTATCTGGGTAGTGTCAGTACATAGGGGAAAATAAAGGCTCTTTCAGTGAAATAAATATTTATGGCTAGTAAAGACAGAGATGGTGGTAGCCATAAGTGGTCAATTATCAACAGAGACACTCACTGTTCTTTGTCAAGCAAGGCATCTGGCATATGTCTTATAGCCAGAAGCTGTGCTCTGGAACAAAAGAGTGCATTTATGTTTTTCTGGGATAAGGGGGTCTTTTATATATTAAAACAGAACCTCTTTTTAAAGTTTAAAAATAAACAAGAAGGTTTAGTGACTGTGAAAATTGCTTTAGGCAATACTAACCAAAATAATTACTTTTAATAACTAAAGTATACAAATCAAAATTCAAAATCATATATGTTTTACTAAAAAGAACTCATGCAAAAGCTATGAACCTTGTAATTAAATTAACACCATCATAATTGGGGAAGACAAATTTAAAAAACACTTTATCCTTCTCATCAATAGGCAACATGTTCAATATTAAGGGCAAACAACACTGTTAATCTCACAAATAAAAGGCAGGTAAAAATATAATCAGATTAAGACAATTGCAGGTCCTTGTTAAAAGCTGTCACACTGAAAGTGTCACTGCTAAAAGTTGGCAGACAGAAAAAAAAAGCCCTTCCAGAGGAAAGTGTGTCTTCAAAATTAGGAAAACAGCAACAACAAAAAACACTATAAGCCAAACCAAACAGAAATCATTCTAGTATACTGGGTATGGAAACAACCAAGTACAATGACATAAAAATAAAAATTAATTTCCTTTTCTCTGAATATTTGTTTTAAATAACCAAGTATTCTCATAGAGAAATTGAAGATAGTCATACATCCATCCTTTGCATTTGTACACCTGACTTTCTTTCTTGCTCATACAAACATCATCTTATCTTATATTAAGAGAGATGATTAAGGAAAATCAAATGCTGAACAGGGCACAAAAAAGATGAGAGTAGAGTTTCTTCCTGGAACTTTCAGAAACAAGTAACTCCCCTAACTTTCTGAAGGGATATCATTCAAGTACACTGATGTACAAATATAAAGCTCATATTTTCAACCTGACCAATTTTCAAAGATGTTGGGGCCAGAGGACAGTATCCATCATGGCAATATTTAGTATTATGGCTGCCAGGCTTCAGAGCAATTTGGGGTTCCTCTTCAATAACAGTTTAGCTACAGTCACAAGAGGAGTCAAAAGATGATGATCAAATACCTGAAAAACCTCATCTGGTATGGATTTTAGAATCAAGGAATGTTGGAATAAGTTTTGAGGAGGGGAATAAACTTTAATTCAGTAATGCATAGTCAAGATAATGGCTCAGATCCTTTTCTGCAGGACTGTAACCACCACAAAAAGCCTAGGGTGCAAGATATGGGTGATCCCCAAGTGTGATGATACTGGCCCTACTAATACAGGAATGTTTTATTATTGACTGGCTATAACTGTTACACTTATGCAAATATATGAACCTTTAAAAACACAGCAGGTCTGTGTATTGGGGGCCCACACACACATACTGATTGGTTGAAGGATAAATTGTAATCTGTGAAAGAGGGTTAGCTATACCCTGTGACAGATACAAACAGTTGAGGATTCTGTTTATGCTGACATTCAAATGATTGATAAAATATGTGGGTCTCTGAAAGGAAGAGATTAAGAATTTTAAAAAATTGCTCTTAACAAGTGTTGGAACAAAGCCCCAGTTACTATGAGCCAAAGAATAAAATACCTAGAAAAGCTGGACTAAATCCACTTGGCTCTAATATTAAAGGTCAACAGTCTTTCACTTAATAATAACTGATCTTCTGTATAATTACTACATGCTGTAGTCCTTTCCAAGAGAAAAATGGGAATAAATCAGCCTTAAGCAGGGTTGCCAAAAATAAAAAAAAAAAAAAAAACCAAACCCACTGCAGGTCGTTTCTCGCTGATACCAATAGCCAAATATAGGTAATAAGTACTAAACAGATTTCTACAGTCAACAATGCTGTGAACATTTCATCTCTACCCTTAAATTGATTAGAAACAAACTGACAGTAACCAGAGGGGAGAGGAGGGGAAATAATAGGGGGAAGAGAGGAAGGGTCATCAAGGCACCTGTATAAATGACCCATGGACAAAAACAAAGGGGGGAGGATTGAATGTGGGAGGGGGAGGTGGGGAAGGCAGGGGAGAGTAATGGGGGGGAATATGGGGACAACCGTAATTGAACAACAACAAAAAAAAGAGAGAGAAGGAAGGTCTCTTTGCTCAAGAGATCTACTAATTTTCTTGCAAATTATGCCAAGCTTATTCTTTACCACAATAACAAGATAAACCCTTATAAATAAGATATTTGTCACAATGGAATACTACTCATCCATAAAAAAGAAAATTTATCCCTTTGTGACAGTATGGATGGAGCTGGAGAACATTATGCTTAGTGAAATAAGCCAGTTAAAGAGACAAATACCATATGATCTCACTCATATGTGGAACCTAATGAACAAACTGAACTAAGAAGCAAAACAGACAGACTCACAGATGAAGAGCAGGATAACAGCTGTTGGTAGGGGGGAGATTAGGGGGTGGAGGGATCCACCAAAAAGGAAAAAGGACTCATAGACATGGACAACAGTGTGGTGATTGCTAGGATGAGGGAGTATAATGGGACTAAATAGCAATGGGAAAAATACAATAAAAATACCCTCAAATGAAGAAAATATACATTATTATATTATCGTGAAAAAAAGACTAATCCTATGACCACTTTCTATGTGATAAGAATTTGAGCTTTTAAAATTTTGGAGAATGCAAAAATTAGGCACAACACCAATGAGTACTGTGTGCATGTATGCAGATGCCTCCTCATAACTTTTTAATTCCATATTAAAGTAGATTAATTCTTCTATTAAAATTAAGTTATTTAACAGTGTTTTATTTAGCCAAGGTTGATAGACTAATAAACCAACACCATTAAGGGAAGTCATCAGAAGGCATGGCTACCAGCTGACCCAGGAACTGGACCCTGGGAATAAGAGGCTCCTCATCTCCTCCTATGTTCTTGGAACGTGCATTTTGCTTGCTTAGTAGATGAATCCCTTTGTTTATGAAGCCTGCTAACTTCAAATCTATAGGGTCTGCCTCTTTCTTCTGCCTTCCCTGCCATCTGCATACAGGAGCCAGTTACAGATTACACCTGAGGAGATCCTAACCAGGTCTGTGAAGGAACAATTGGTGAGCCAGCCAGGAGAAATGGACTCTCAAAGACATGGGCTTGGGATAGAGGCATCTGTGTAGGAGTATCCTACATTGGCTATTGTTCTCTATGTGGGGAGAGATGACCAAGATATCAGATACTTGTGGACTGCCATGTCAATATGGGGACACCTCAAAAATGTGAGGAACAAACACTGTAGCAGAGAAGGAAAACAAAGGTTGCCACAGTTGGCTAAGCCTCTATTGTGGACAGTTCATATCATTTAGAAGCTAAAACTCAACTTAGAAAGTTGAAAGAGCTGAGATTGGAGGACACATAGTTATCAACTACTCTGCTAGCTTCAGGGCTGGCAGACAAGGTGGGAAAGCAAGACAATAAACTTCAGACCTTAAAGAGCTGTTTCACAAAAGTATGAGGACACAAAATACTATAGATTAAGATCCAGAAATTCATGAAGAAAGCGTGATTAGAATTAAGAGGTGAAATCTAAGAGATGGGAACTCTGGGAAAGTGATAAAAATGAAGAGGAGGATGATATAATGATTGATGAGTAAAGAGATAAACTACCCCATGTCATCAGATCCTTAATACAAAGGAAATTTTTAAATAACAACTACCCCCGAAAGTGCCTAGAACAAAACTTATATTATTTTTCTATCCCTTGAAACTGAAAATCTTATCATGTTTTTAAAATGTAAACACCCCAACAGACAACCAAAACACTGCCCACAGAGACTGATGGGGAAAAAAAAGTCTTTATAAAAATATATACTGCTGTGGCCAACACTGATATATAAAAGAGCTAAAGTTTTTTGTTTGTTTTGTTTTGTTTGTTTTTATTTTTATAAAACCACTAGAAATAATAAGGCTAAAAGAAAGTGACTATATGAAAAGTAGGATGTGTGTTTTTGGTAGAAGATATGAGAAATGAAGAGGCATTTCTATAAGAGGGAAAAAGAGAAAGTAATTTTGTCTTCAAATAAAATGATTGTTCCAGAATGAGAAAAGAAAAAGATAGACCATATTCTAATTATATTTAACAAGTTGCAGACAATTTGTAGAAAAGGGTTCTTAAAAGGGAATTTTATGTGAGGTCAAGTTAAGATTAAAATGAATTCATTTATGTTAAAAAGACAAAAAAAGGTGAACTTTAATATCAAAAGCACACTGACACAAAATAAGAATTTGTTTTTTTCTCGGTTAAAAAGACAATTTCTTAGATTTTTGGTCTCCTCCTAAAAAAGAAATTGTAAACAAAGTTTATTTTTAACGAAAACTACTAAAAACAGGGAGCCTGTGTTTTGTTTCCATTAGGTCTTTGATTACTTAAGAAAACTGAGTGTTCTCTATTAAAAGAGCTAAGTTTTTTACAACTATGTAGCTCTTTGAATATGTTAAATTTTGTGGAAAGCAACATTAAATAAAAAGTGGTCTTAAATTTTCTATTGGGTGTATTTATATGAAATTCCTTAAAAATGGATATGTCCTGATATAAAGTTATCAGTCATAAATAACCAGATTTCCTTATCAATTTCATCATTTTCTTTTGTGTATGTGAACTCTCATCCGATATTTAACCATGATGATTTTTAAGTCTTTTGTCATTTGTAGACAGTTACTGTTTTACATTGATGCTTTCAGAAAAGTGTTCCTACAAAGATGCTTCAACTTCCAGGAGGTTGATGGAAAGACTCTGACAAGTACAGATTTCTGATAACTAAGATCAATTTGCCTTCATGTGGAAGGGACAATAATGAATCTTTCAAGTGTTTTTCAAGACTAACTGCACAGCCCAATACGTCATGAGATATGGCTCTTTTATATACCAGTGTTGGCAATAGCAGTTTGTATTTTTAAAAAGGCTTTTATTTCTTCAGTCCCTGAAGAGTTCCTGAGACTTGTCCTTGTTCTCCTGCCCTGTATTAGTAACACTGGATGGTTACATTGATCATATAATGTCAACATGTGACCAGAGGGGTGGGGATAGAGGGATAATGGGGGAAAATAGGGGAAGGGCCATCAAGGAACATGTATAAAGGACACATGGACAAAGCCAAAGGGGGTAGGTTCAAGGGTGGGAGGCAGGGATGGGGGGGTGAGGAGGGGTGAAAATGGAGACAACAGTGCTTGAACAATAAAAAATTTTAAAAGAAGTATAAAGACTTGGCTCTGCTATAGGACACAGAAGGCTATGTTAGAACATCTATGAGGTAAAAAAATCGGTGGTGAATCCACAGAAAATTCAAGGCCTAAGCACCACCCTGAAGTTTTGGGATTCCCTTGATCAGGTAGTACATGTTTCCCCAGAAATTCTGTTCATTAAAGTGCAAACTTACCCAACCCCTAAGACTTTGTAGTGAATTTGGAGTTGTGGAAGATTCTTACTCCCAACTTGACAGTATCTTTGTTCTTTGTGACACTTTATTAAAAAGGGGAGGGGCACATATGAACTGGAGATCAGAGCAACAAGCCACTTTTAAGAAGGTAAAAATACTAGTGAAGCAGATTAAAGGTCTAAGCAGCTCCCAAACACGGTTACCCTTTGAGTTAGATGTGTCTGGGATTCCAAAAGGTATGGGTCAGGTGCTGTGGCATAGGCAAAAGAAGGGAAAAATGCCCTGTGAATTTTGGCTCTAGCAATATACCCCCAATATACCCCCACCTCCCATAAAGGAATAGGTACCAGCAGTGTATACAGCACTCCTCCAGGGCAAGAGTCTTAGAACAGAATGAACCACTGCAGCCAATGTGACAAAATCAGAGCTGTTAGGTTAGTGATCACTCATGAGCCCTGGTCTTTATCCCTTTGTACTGAGAATAGGCTGTTCTAAACAGATTAACCCTATGACTTGAACAATGACAAGCCCAGGGATGGATGACCATGAATAAGCTTTGTCGGGTCAAGATACGTGGAAAGACATTTTGGTCATTTTGCAAGAACATGAGGTAGTCCTTTCTGGTTTCCATGTCCTGGCTTATAAGACAATGACACCCCCTAGCAATAAGGAAGCTGATGCCCTAGTTCAGATATAAGCCATATCAATGAACCCTTGAACAGATATAGCAGATTGGGTGCATAGAAAGAGTGTCCACCCCAGTACCAATATGGATGAGATTTCATATTGCCAAGAATGCTAAGTTCCTCTTAAAATACAACTTGATTTATGTAGTAACAGCATCCATGATTTTATTCTAAACAACATCCAAGCTACTGCCCAAGGAGTCTAAGACTATCCACCAGAGTTCTCAAATGGTGAAGGATTGACTAATTTATTATATTGTTCCTGCTCCCTGTGAATGACCATTCTAAATATGCCTTGGTTTGTGTGAACACTATGTTTTATCTAACCCAAGCTTTCCCTTGTTATTCCCAAACCAGCTACCACCATTAAGGGATTGGAGAAGTTGAATACCATGTATGCATACTCTCCTCAAATAACTAATGATTTGGGGTTACATTTCAAAGGTTGTAATATATGCAAGAGCAGGCAAAAAATTACACTGAATGGAGATTTCATCTGTCATATAACTCACAAGCAGCCAGGTTGGTTAAAAGGAAACAAAAAATATGAAAGCAGCAGATTAAATTACTAACAAGTAAAACCACATTGGCTAGGTGGACTAAAGTAGTGTCCCAAATTTTAATGCATTTGAATGATCAACCAGTAGGGCCTGTGGCCCCTTATGTCAAAATGGTAAACCACTGTTGAACCACCCATAGTGTCATAAAGGTATAGAAATCACTGGAAAAAGTCATTGCCACAACTGTTACCATGGATCAATCTGCTATGTTGCTAAGAATCTCAAGCCCCATCACACCTGGAAAAGGAATTATCTACTGGAATTTACAATGAGACATTCTACCAGGATGGGTGAATTACTTCATATACCTGGGTAAGGGGGAACTATGCAATCTCTACTGGGATCCCATTGTCCTAGTGCAAGCTGGTTCTGTTGAAATGCACTATCTATATCTGGAATAGAACATGAACCATTGAAAGAAAGGAGAAGGTGAGGGTTCTAGTCTGGCATATCCCACCCCCAGTCCATCGCCTTATGCCTGACAGTGCTGTCTCCCCTAGCCAACATGTATGGTATGTACAGCAGCAGGTCAAGCTCCTAAAGCTGCCAGTCACCCTCTCTCCTCAAAACTAGGCAGGTTCATTCTGCTTCCAATTTTTATGATCTTTTGGCTTCAGTCTTTATTCCCTTCACTGGCCTGAAGGACATTATGGCACATCCTTGCTAAATTTACCCATGAAGCCTTGAATGATAGCCAACAAACCTACCCTTACTCATCACTGAAATGTTTCTAATAAAAAAAAACCTATCCTACAAAATAGAATGGCCTTGGATATTATTGAATGTTTTATGTTCATACCTGATGAATCTGTTAATGTGTCATCTTTATTAAATCACATAAAGATACAAGTAGATGCCTTCAGTGACCGACTCCTATCTAAGGAACTTAGCAAATCAATGGTTTGAATAATGGAGGCTTTAATGGGAAAAGTTGTCACTGATTTTAGAAGTTATTGTTTTAACCTGTGTTTTCTCTTGCATCTGCCTGTACTGTTGGTATGGCATCTGCCTCCAATGCAGCCAGATATCCACCAAATGAGCCACTTCCATGCAATAAAACCTCTTGCTTACCACACAGGTCATATTGCAGAAGAGGGGTGCATGTATAAGAGTTAGTTACAAGGGATCAAACACTGGGGGAGACCATCAGAAGATGTGAATGACATGACTCTTGAATTGGACCCTGGCAATTAGAGGATCCTCATCCATTCCTCTATCCTTGGAATGTATATTTTGCTTACCTTTGTGCTCCCAGAAGCTGCTCCCAGGATACAGCCTTAAGACAGAAATGTGGTATTGAGACTATCTAAACAGGGTACATGAGTGAAGTCTGTTAAGGCCTCTATGTATTAACTTAAGATTCTGGAAGGCAGGTGAAGAAATGTAGTCATCTTATAGTCACCCTAGAAAAGCCTAGTAAGTTCCTTGTTTATTAAACCTACCAAATTCCAATCTGAAATGGCCTGCCTCTTTTTTTCTTATTTTGGTCTCTCCTTGCTTTCTGTGTATTAGTGGAGGCGCAGTTTCAGATTATAACTGAAAGCTCCAGCCAAATTTGTGAAGCAACAGGCACTTTGAAATTAGTGAAATTTTAACATATGTGAAAGAATTGCTACAGTAAATCTGTAGCTGTCACTTTAATCTGTCATTTATATTTAATAAACATAATCTTTTTAATTTTATTTTAATCATTGTTCAAGTACAGTTTTCTCCCTTTTACTCCCAATCCAGCCCCCCTCCCAACCCTCCCCACTTCCCTCCCATTACCACCCTCCCCCTAGTTTTTGTCCATGTGTCCTTTAAGTTTGTTCCCGTGAACCCTTCCCAATGTCCCCTGAAATTCCCTCTTCTCTCCCTTGTGGTCATAATCTTTAACAAAACAATTGTATTTATCTTCTTTTATAATTAACTTGCCAGAATTTGCTGATATTGAAAAAATATATACTTTAGCATCCTCTAAACATGAAGTTCAAGTAACAGACATAGTGTCTATTGTAATACTATGAAAAGATATGCACTATTTATTGGGCTATAATTACTGAAATGCATTGCTTACATCTCTTATCTTCCGTTTTTGATATATAATATGTCTCTATCACTTAGGTGGAAATATGAAACAGGAAATTTTGACAACCTATCACATGAGTTTCTCAGGACACAAAGATATTGTACAGTGACCTGATTAAAAAACACTGAAAATTCTATGTAATTAGTATTAATATTTTCCAGCTACATAAAAGCTACATATATGTATATACTCATAGTGAGATGGGCACAAACTGCAAGACAATTTTATGTATACATTCTTCATGTAAATATATTAAAAGATATACAGCTCTAGGGACAATATCTCTACTACATGTTTAATGTATAAATTCAAAGAGGATCAATGTTTAAAAAAGCATTATCAACAACGCTAAAAAATTAAAAGAGCATTATCAAGTAAATATTCTAGATCTATGATTATTTATTTCATCAACCATAATTTATTAACTTTTATTGATACTTGCTTTTATCACAAAGTGGTAATATTTTAAAATAATACAATACCTTTAAACTGTAAATACCTTATCATACACTCATATACCAAGATTCAGGCTATAACAAATTTTTTAAATATCAATTTCAAACAGATAATCAGTTGAACAAAAGAAGCATAAATAGAGTCTCAGATGGATAATTGAGTTCCTGTTCTCTTAGCTTTCATACACGCATACAGAATATGTGGCAACTAATGACCAATGACATAGCATCTCCTGATAAGCTAAATAGTACCTTGATCCATACACATCTGCTGAATAAATTGTGTAGCTTTTTATGTTTCTAGCCCTAAGCAAATTGTGCCAGTAAATTACTTCTGCCTTTAACAAGATAACGAAAATGTTTCCATTGCCACAAGCATTTACCACTAACATCATGCAATTCACAGTCTAAGTTAATACCTTTCAAATATAGGCTGCATTTTAATTTACTATTGAAGAAAGCCCTGCAAAATTCATTATAGCCGCATATTGAAAGATATTGTTAGTAAGTTATTCATTATATCAAAATTATATGTCTCTTGGATTTCTCTGTACTGTGAATTTATCCTTATTAGTTCTCTCTTAACCTTTTTTCATCATCCACATAATTCCACTTTACCCTATTCTACATCTTCTCTCGCCCTACTCCCAGCAAGAATTTTGACTGGTAATTAAATTTTGTGATAACAGTATGGTGGTTACTAAGGGGAAGGGTATGGGGTATGGGGAGGTTGAAGAGGATAGAAGGGATCAAATATATAGTGATGGAAAGAAACTAAACTTTGGGTGGTGAGTCCACGATGCAATCAATATACAGGCAATGTATTATAGAATTGTACACTTGCAACACATAATCTTATTCACCAATCTCACCCCAATAAACTGAACTTTAAAATTTTTGTTCTAAAGAAGTTAAAACCCTATTTCTTCAGTTAGGCTCAATATTATTTTAGTGTTTTGTATATCAGACTTACATTGTATATATTAGAAACTTAAGGGTAGTTTTACCTAGAAGCAAAGAGGTGGAATATTTCTTTCTTTTATTCTTTCCACTCCTGCTATTACTTCAAAAGCCTACAAAACTTAGGGGGAAAGTATACATCTCATTCTTTGGGGGTTAGAGCAAGATTCCACAAAGCACACCATCTGGTGATAAGTAGGTAACAGTATACAAATGTACACATATGTAGTATTGAAACAATCAATATACAAATGAAGTAGTGGAAGCATAAATTTATCCCCACAAATACCTTTAACAGACTAAGAAACTGCTTGAAGACTTAAAAGTCTCATCAAGCACAACCCAAATATGATAGCCACAGTAAAGCCTCTTCTTTTGTCTTCCTTTGAAAGAAGAAAACAGACACAAAATCATTCCTATACAGCCAAAAAAATGTTTTTAGGTCTCGGTTTGACGAACTCTGCCTTAGGGTACTCAATTAATTCTGTAATATGTCTTTAACCAACTATACTTTAATAGTTTTTTTTTTTAAAGAGAGAGATGTTTTGTCTTTACATCTGGTGGAAAAGCTGTGTCTTTGGAAACCCAGGGGTCTGCAGACTTCAGTGTGAGAGACACTGGCCTATATTATGTTAAGCTTATGACATTAACATAGAAAATACATGTTATTGCCAAATCATATACATGTTTATTTGACGAGTGGGGTTAATATTGACCCCCAATGCTTTTATTATCACTATATTTCTCCTGCCTTGTCATATTTTTCATGTGGATATGAGACACAAAGGGAGAAATGGTTACTCAACTAACATGCTCCTGGGTAATTCATCACAATAATATTTCTTGGTGTTAAGCAAACCAGATTTGAGCACACAGGGTATATTATCCAGAGTTTAATCATGGCCATATTCAGCAACTGTTACTATTTTACTGCTACTATTTAAATCAAGTAACCTAATAACCATTTGCAAAAAGATTCTCAAAGCTACTTGAACACTACAGATTCACCAGTGAACTGTGAGAACACATATTGCTCCAATATACTTTACAGTAGTGAGAAATCAGAGAAAAGTATTTTGCTAAATAATCCTTTCCTTTCCAAGTCATGGGTTTCAAAAGCTGCCAATACATAGATGTATCACCATAGATATTTTGACAACTTACTCATTTAAATTTATATATTAAGCATATATCACATTCATAGCATCATTAATACACGATATTCTGAACATAAGTCTTAAACCAGTTTCAAAGGGGTCAAAGAGAGTCAAAAGAACAAAGGTGTTTCTCAGTAATATCTTTATCACTTGGCTTTAAATTAAAGGTTAAAAAGTGGGCAATTAATGGCAGGGACAGTAGTTATTATGATACAACTTCTTGAAAAAGAGCTTAACACAATTTTGACAGATTTACCTGCACTTAATACTTTTTTACTTTTCAATTAAAGTTCACATTCAATATGATTTTTGTATTGGTTTCAGGTGTACAGCATAATGGTTAGACAATCATGTACTTTACAAACTGGTGCTCCCTCCCTGATATTTCCAGTACCCACCTTGCACCATACAGTCACTATAATATTATCTCCTTTATTCTCCATGCTGTTCTCTACATTCTCATGACTATTTTGTGATTACCAGTTGGTACTTCTAAATCCTTTCACCTGTATCAACCTTCATTTTATTAAAGAATGATTTAATAACATATTATAAATTTTAATTGCATAATAGAATTTTTAAAGTCAACGTATCCCTAGAAATTATAAAGATTGTATGGTCATTTCACAGTTGAACAAACTGAGAGCTAGATAATTGAAGTAAAGTGTTTCAAAACTTGTTTTATGAAAAATGTCTAATATTTATACAGTAAACTCTTTAATGTCGAATTCCCTTTGTCCAACACCTAATACATTATAGAACACAAACTTACTAAATAAGTGCTTTTGAAAATGATTATACTTAGATATCAACTAAAGGACAATCTTGACTATATCCCTTTGCTAGGTCTGCTATAACAAAGTACCACAAACTGGGTGGCTTAAACAGAAATTTATTCTCTCACAATTCTGAAGCAGTCTGGACTCAAGGTGTTGGTAGGGTTGGTTCTTTCTGAGGACAGTGAGGGAAAGATTTGTTCTAGGCCTCCTTTCTTGGCTTATAAATGGCTACCTTCATGGTCAAATCCTTGTACGTGTGTCTGTATCCAAATTCGCTCTATTAATAAGACACTAGACATATTGGATTAGGAGCATACTCTGCTCCCATATGACCTATCTTAATTTAACTGATTACATTTACAATGACCCTATTTGAAAATAAAGTTACTTTCTAAGATACTGGGGGTTTGGACTTCAACAAAATAATTTGGGGAGCACAATTCAACTCATACAACTGACGAATTGCTTATTCCAGTAACAAGATTATAGACTGACTTTATTAGCCAAAAAGGCCATGAATTCCTGTGCTCCCCTCTCCCATACTCCCCACCCCATGATATTCAAATTCCTGGAACCTGCGAATATTTTAGTTTTCACAGCAAAAGTGAATTAAGTTTGCAAAAGGAATTAAGGTTGCTAACTAGCTGACCTTAAAATAAAGAAATAATCTTAGATTATTTGAGTGTACCCATGTTACCATAAGGATCCTTAAATGTGGATGATAGAGGCAGAAGATTAAGTGTTGGAATGGGTATGATGTGGAAAAGATTTGATCAGCCATTGCTAGCTTTGAAGGTGGAAGACAGCTGTAAGCCAAGGAATGTGGATAGCCTCTACAAGCTGGAAAATAATGTAATGAAACAGATTCTTTCCTAGAGCCTTGACAAAGGGAAGCCCTACTGACATTTTGATTTTAACTCAATGAGACCTATTTCAGACCTCTAACCACCAGAACTATAAGATAATACATGAATTGTATCAACCCACTATGTTTGTGCTAATTTCTTACAGCAACAAATAGAAAACTAATACAGCTCCTCTTGAAGTTATTAGGGACAGTGAGTTCAATCCATATATACACTTCCTTAAGACTCTGTTGGCAAGTCAAATACAATAAATATCATTTTAATGGTAAGGCAATTACTATCACCAAAAATAAGTGAATTCACTCACAATTTTAACAATTTTACCCATCATATAGCTGTAGCTATCAATTCTATAATGTTGGCTCCAGAATGGAGCAACACTGATATATATTAGCCATGTAATACTTTGATTACATATTTCTTTATACATATGAAAATTGACGAGAGGAAATTCAGAGGTTTTTTTTCTATGACTGCCAGTTCTTAAAACTCGAAGTTGTACAAAGAGTCAAACTAAATTGGTACTTTTCACATAATCAATGCTAAGTTCAAAAAAGGGGGCAGAAGCATAAAGTGGAGTAAAAGCAGCCACTTCAACAAATGGTGTTGAGAGATCTGGACAGCTAAATGTAAAACAATGAAACTTGACCACCAATGTATGTGATACACAAAGATAAACTCAAGATGGATAAAAGACTTAAATAAAGCCCTGGGTGGTATAGCTTAGTGAACTGAGTGCCAGTCTGCAAAACAAAGGGTTGCTGGTTCAATTCCCAGTCAAAGCACATGCCTGGGTTGAGGACCAGGTCCCCACTGCAGGGTGTGTAACAGGCAACCCACACACTGATATTTCTCTCCCTCTCTTTATCCCTCCCCTCCCCTCTCTCTAAACATAAATAAATAAAATCTTTTTAAAAAACTTAAACATAGGCCCCGGCTGGCGTAGCTCAGTGGATTGAGCGTGGGCTGCGAACCAAAGTGTCGCAGGTTCGATTCCCAGTCAGGGTACATGCTTGGGTTGCAGGCCATGACCCCCAGCAACCGCACATTGATGTTTCTCTCCCCCCCCCTCTCTCTCTCTCCCTCTCTCTCTCTCTCTCTCTCCCCCCTTCCCTCTGTAAAAATAAATAAATAAAATCTTAAAAAAAACTTAAATATAACTTGCAACATCATAAAAGTCCTGGAGGAGAACACAGCAGGGAAATCTCAGATATTCCACACAGCAATATTTTCAGATATGTCCCCTAGAGCAAGGGACATAAAGGAAAAATAAACAAATGGGACTCATCAAAATAAAAAAAAATTCTTCATGGCTAAAGAAAACATAAGCAAAATGAAAAGGGAACCAACTGTATGGGAACTATTTGCCAATAATACCTTAGACGAAGTTTTGATCTCCAAAATATATAAAAAACTCACATGACTCCACTCCAGAAAGACAAACAATCCAATTTAAAAATGGGAAGGACCTTAACAGACACTTCTCCAAGGAAAACATACAGTGTCCAGAGACATATGAAAGGATGCTCAGCATCACTAGCCACCAGAGAGATGCAAATTAAAACCACAATGAGATACCACTTCACCTCAGTTAGAATGGCCATCATAAACAAATCAACAAACAACAAGTTCTGGAGAGGTTGTGGAGAAAAGAAAACCCTAGTGCACTGTTAGTGGGAATGCAGACTGGTGCAGCTACTGTGGAAAACAGTATGGAATTTCCTCAGGAAACTAAAAATGCAACTGCCTTTTGATCCGGTAATTTCACTGCTGGGATTATACCCTAAAAATCCTGAAACACCAATTCAAAAGATTCTATCCATGCCAATGTTCATAGCAGCACAATTTACAATAGCCAAGTGCTTGAAGCAACCTAAGTGCCCACCAGTAAATGAGTGGATCGAAAAACTGGTACATTTACACGATGGAACACTATGCAGCAGTAAGAAAGGGGGAGCTCCTACACTTTGCAACAGCATGGATGGAGCTGGAAAGCATTATGCTAAGCGAAATAAGCCAGGTAGTGAAAGACAAATACCATATGATCTCACCTATAAGTGGAACCTAATCAACAAAACAAACCAGCAAGCAAATAGAACCAGAGACATTGAAATAAAGAACAAATGGACAGTGACCAGAGGGGAGGTGGGAGGGGATAATGATGGGGGGAAGGGGGAAGGGTTATTAGGAACATCTATAAAGGACACATGGACAAAGTCTTAGGGGGGTAGGATTGAGGGTGGGGGTGGAAAGGTTGAGGGGAGTGGTGGGGGTAAATGGAGATAAGTTTACTAGAATGACAATAGAGAAAAAAGAAAAAGAAAATGTTTCTCTTTACATTAAGTAGTACTAGCTAGGAAAAGAAAAAAAAAATTAAATTGACCTTTAGCATCTTTTAAGCATTCACTGATGATAAAATTGAACCTATAGATTCTAAATAAAATTCTTGACTGTTAAGTTTATTAATTTTACATAAATATTAAAAATAACTTCATGTTTTCTTAGAATAGTGGAGATGAGTCAAGTGTGAGGAGATTTCAGCACAACACATGCTTAGTCTATGAAGGGCAGATCTATTTGGAGAATGGGTGTCAGATAATTACTTTCATAAATGGCATAGCTATTTCATACTGAAAACATACCATTGGCAGACTAAGCTAACCAAATAACAAAGTATAATATATAAAGAAATATATTAAAACAATATATTAGTGTAGTACAAAACTTATCTCATAATTTATTTGTTCACAAAACAATCAAGAAACACTTTCACCATTACTTGGTACTTGACAATAGAAATGAATAGTGTATGGGTCTGTCTTCATGCCTTCTGCCAGTAAAGCCAGAGGAGGTCAATGCAATGATAGCTTTCTCCTAAATGACAGCTTTTCTATTAAAAATTTCTCTTCACTGAGAGAAAAAAATAAAATGTCATAGGCATCAGAGACTCAGAAAGAGAGAAGTTAGGGAGAAACAGACACACACTTTTTAAAAACTGTAAAGAGGAACCTCATTCTAGCTCTACAACCTATAACCTAATAGTTAAGAGTGCAAACGCTGCTTTAAAGTCTTATATCTACCACTCACTACTTGAGTGACCTTGAACAAGCACCATGAACAAATGGTTGTCTACATGAGAAAAGTGCCTGCCTGGGGCATATATGTAACATGTTTGCATGGCTGTTGTTAAGAACCTTTAAAAAATTGCCCCCAACTCCAAAGAAAATGAGATTAAGAAAATGTTTTCTGAAAATTTTGCCTCTCTGACAAATAATATATTTGAAGATTCTAAGGATCAACCCAATTGACATAAGTCTAGTTCTAAAATAACAGAAGACCAAGAAGGTATGACAGATGCTCTTGTAGATTTCTTTACAGATGTAAAGTATACAGTATAGTCTTATTTATTCATTTGCCATGTACCTAGATCTCTGGTTAATCCAGACAATTTTGCTACTAGTTGGCATAAGGATGACTCCATTTATTTGTGAAGACAGGTTTCAGTTTGGAAAGGTCTCAGGGTGTCAGTGACAGCTTCTGAATTTATTTAACCTTACCGGCTCCCTCCTTATGTAAAATATATCCCTCTAAATTTTTTATTATTTACTTCCAAACCAGTATGCCTAGATATAATGTACTCAGTGGAATTATATTAACACATACTCGATTTCATATTTAGAAAAATGGCTCCACTGCAAAATCAAAATTAACAACTCAAATGTCTTTATCTTGTTGGCAATAATATGACACAAAAATATAATTGCCTCTGGAAGTACAATACAATTTTAAAAGCATTATTAAATAATGTTTAAAAACACGTTTTATATACAATTTCATGCCATTTTTTAAGCAAGACTGAAAGGGTGTGTTTTAATAA
Source organism: Phyllostomus discolor (assembly GCF_004126475.2). Classification (NCBI taxonomy): domain Eukaryota; kingdom Metazoa; phylum Chordata; class Mammalia; order Chiroptera; family Phyllostomidae; genus Phyllostomus; species Phyllostomus discolor. Next base: position 103,116,223 of record NC_050198.1, read on the forward strand.
AAAAACGCAAGAAGAAATGTAAATATACAACATTTGGTCAAGATTAGAAATGACTGATTTTGTAGAAATAGTATGGTGTTCATGGGAACCATTATGGGGTTTGGAGGGTGTAGGGGGAGGGGTGGGGAGAAAATACAGACAACTGTACTTGAACAACAATAAAATAATTTAAATTATAAAACACATGCAACATGCACATAAGAACAATATAAGGCAAGCTATAAGAAAGTGAGAAATATAACAAATGATGTAACAGTTCTAGCAATGTTGTACCTAACAAGGATTGGGTTAGGCTTGGAAGGCACTTATGGAGAGGTGTAACTTGAGTTAAGCTTCCAAAGTGAGTAAAATATGAATAAGCAGAAGAGAGGGCAATTTAGGTGAGAGAAGTGGTATTGATGTAACTAGCAGAGTTCTGGAGGTAGATTGTTCAGGGGGCATTAAGAAAAGTCATGCAGTGAAGAATAAAGAAAAATAGGGAACCTCTGGTACAATGAAACCAGATTATGAAGCCATTTGCACTCCAAGTGTAACTGGGCTTGGAACAATAGATTATAGAGAGCCAAGAATATTTTGGAAGAAAAATGATTTGACGAAAACAGTGTTCATGGACCATCAGCCTGATAGGATGAATTAGGGATTTGGGGCACAAAGGAAGGCTGACTAAGAAGCTCGTGAAGTGACTGGATGGGTGGTGATGAGATTTTAGTTGCAGGATAAGAGAAAAATGGTGGGAGAAGGCAGCCCTGGCTGGTGTGGCTCAGTGGATTGGGCACAGGCCTGCAAACCAAAGGGTCTCTGGTTCCATTCCCAGTCAGAGCACACGCCTGGGTTGCAGACCAGGTCCTCAGTGGAGGGCCCTCAAAGGGAAACACCCTCTCTCTCTCTTCTCCCTCCCCAGCCCTCTCAAAAAATAAATACACAAAATCTTTTTTAAAAAAAAACTATTTTAAAAGAGAGAGAAAAACGGTAGGAGAAGGGTTTCAAGGGAAAATTTACCAAGACTTGATAATCCATTAACTATGATGAGAAATGGAGAAAAATCCAGTTTTTGCTGTGAAATAGTCAAGACTTCATGATCAGGTAGTGAAGGACAATTAATAACACTACCATACAATTTGTCCACCAAGGACAAGCAGGTTGTTTCTCACAGTTGGTAAGTTTTGTAGCCCCTCTCAATGAAGGAGAGCTGGAGAAGGTGTCTCAAAATAGGATTTGATTTTCGTGGTTCTACCAGAGACACAGAGGAAGAAGAAAGAAAGACTTAGCAGCAAACCTGAAACAGAGACCAAGGCTGTGTAACAGACTATTCCAAAAAGGAAAAAAAGACAAGAAAGAAAAATGTCTTACTTTGAATCTCCACAATGGACCTCACTCTGAGTATCTCCAAAGAGTTTAAGTTTCACAATCAGTGACTGGCACCCCACATCAGAGTTCTTCGATGACTAAAAGTGTTCTTGACTTAAATAATTAGTGCTTTTTTTGTTTTCCAAATGGTTTCTCATCTCAGTAATTTCTATTCCACAAATACCTCTCTTGAGTTCTTTTAATTATTCCAAACCTGATATCTGTAGATTAAGAATTTTCCTTCTTAAACTCATCAGGCCCATTTTGGGTCTGGATATGCTCAGTAGGCCAGATTCAAAAGGAACTGACAGATCACTCTTCATCAACTGGAACTTGAAACATCACAGGGCAAACCCTTAACCCTTCCCAGATTCTTCCCAGACAGAGCTCAACCCCACCCCCTCCAAGAAACCGAAGAAGCGCCTGCGCATATTCCACGCCTATTCTCCTGGCCAAGAACTCCCCCCTCCAAGTTGTTAATGCGCAGGCGCAGCACCCTCAGTGCGTTTGAGTAGGGCTGTGAGAAATCTACTGTCCAGTGAAATCTAGAAGTGGTAGAATTCATCCCCCTCTCCCAGCACTCTTTTCTTCCGAGGCACAGGCGCCACTTCCTCCTATTCCAGGGCCAGAAGTGCGTCCCTAAAGTCGCCTTATCTCAGAGCAAGGTCCTTTGCTTTCTGGCATTGCTCACTGTATCGCTATCTTCAGCTAATTTCTACCCTCAAGCTGCCGCCAGCCTTCGCGGGGGTAGAGGCAGTTGGCTCCCCCAAAGCTGCACCAGTTTGTTGGCAGCCTCTTTAGGCCTCTGAAGCTACGGGGTGCCCACTGGGCAGAACATTAACTAGGTCCCTTTTTCGCCTTCCTTCGCCCTTCACACCCACCCTGTCTGGGTGCTTACCTCGGGTGTGGTGAGGTCACGGGAGGGATCAGAGGATCCCAGATCAAGCCACTGTTGGGCCCGGAGAATTCAGCAAGATTTTTCCTGGGTCTCCACTGCCTCCTCAGACAATGAAATCAGCGTGTCCGATCATCAATTCTCATCATGATCGTGACGTCACGAAAGACAGCGGCCAATGGGAGCCCGAGATCAGCTCTGGACAGTCCCTGGCCTCAGCCCAGAACACAAGAGTAGGGAGGAGGAGGGGAAGGGGAGTTAGCTGCTTGCTTTGGGGCTGCCTCTTCCCCACACATCTGAGCTGCGTTCAAGGCCAGGCCTCTCCGTGTGCCTCTGTTCCTGAATGGGTGTAAACGCCCAGCATCCTTGGAGTAATTATATGCCAGCCATATGAGCAGGTGTTGCCTTGTCTTCCAATTTGGGATTCACTTTCAGCAGAATTGTAGAAAGCTGCTAGAATCAAATGATCACATACAAAAATACAGTCTGTTGTGGTCAGTGTTCAATTGACAGTGTTACTCAAGTCAAGAGTGCGTTCATCGCAAGCCTTTGAATTTGTCAGTAAGGGACGGTGTATGATTTTATGTGACCTGTTTGTTGGCTATGACTACTGAGGCAAGAAATTAAAATGATGGGTTCTGGTCATCTAACCTCGATCTCTATTCCAGAAGTTACTTGAGTGATCGCCATTACACAATTACAGAAAAATCGTCAAGCCACATGTTATATCATTTAACACTCACTTGATATACTCCCAAAATTTGTTGGATGCCATGAGAAATGTAGAAATTATTGGCCCTCTGTCATTATACAACTTGCATCATTTGGAAGATAAAGATAAGTCTAGATTAAGCATTCATAACAATAAAATAAAGTGCATGATAATGTGTTCAGTCATGAGAAGTGCTACATCATTTAATAACTGAAAACATTAGTGAGGTGATGGTAGCTGGAGAAGCATTCTATGCTGTAGTTGAAATTTGAAATGGTCTTGAATGGTAGCTAAGAGAGGATGAAAAGCATTGTCATAAAGGGGAAGGAATAAGCAAAAGAAAAAAAAAAGTACAGATATGTATGATGTGAGGAGGTCCATGATGAAATCAGCCTGACAGATAGAGGGTGTATGTTGAGGACTAGTGGGGAATACAATAGGCTGATAATAAAAGCCTTTAAGTAGGCAGAGAACTTTGATGTTAGTAAAAACTGCCAAAGGTCCTAAAAGCAGGGTTCCTCAACCCTCTATTGTCAGATGATCAGAGCAGTTTGCATGATTTTTTAAAATGAAAAGTTACATCATACCCAGGTCCAGAATATCCAGTATCTTCTATTCACATATACTATAAAATGCAAAGTTCTTACCATAGCCATAAGGTCCTGAATGATCTGACTTTTGCCATCTTTCTGGCATCACCTTCTACCATTCACTCACTTTCCAATCATACTGGCCTTCTCTCCACTTCTCAAACAAATTAAGCTCATGACCACATCAGGGCCCTTTCACTGTTGCTCCGTCTTCAAATGACTAAGTTTACGCTTGAATCAAATTTCTCATCAAATGTAACCTTTTTAAAATTGTTATATTTAAAAACATTTAAATGTTAATTTTAAAGAGGTTATGTAACTTCCTTAAAAGTAACCGTTTTACGTTTACTGACTTGCAAATATTGTACCATCCTTGCATTCCTGGGATGAACCTCACTTGATCATGGTGTATGATCTTTTTCATGTATTGCTAGATGCAGTTTGCCAGTATTTTGTTGAGGATTTTAGCGTTTATGTTCATCAGTGATATTAGCCTGTAGTTTTCTTTCTTCATGGTGTCTTTATCTGTTTTGGAATTAGGATGATGCTGGCCTCATAAAAAGTTTGGGAGTCTTCCTTCTTCTTGGATTTTTTTGTAATACTTTGATAATGATAGGGGTTAGTTCATTAAAAGTGTTGTAAAATTATCCCGTGAAACCATCCAGTCCAGGGCTTTTGCGTGCTGGGAGTTTTTTGATTACTTCTTTCAATTTCACTAGCTGATATTGATCTAGTCAGACTTTCTGCTTCTTCTTGACTCAGTTTTGGAGAATTATATGTTTCTGGAAATTTGTCCATTTCACCCAAGTTTTCAAATATCTTGGCATGTAGTTCTTAGTAATTTCTTACAATCCTTTGTATTTCTTTGTATTGTCATTCCTTCTATTTCATTTCTGGTATTATTTATTTGGGTCCTCTCTGTTTTTTTCTTGATTAGTCTGGTTTATGGCTTGTCAATTTTGTTTATCTTTTCGAAGAACTAGCTCCTGGATTTACTGATCCTTTGAATTGTGCTTTTATTCTCTATTTCATTTAATTCTAATCTGATCTTGATTATTTCCTCCTTTCTACTCACTTTAGGCTTTATTTGTTGTTCTTTTTCAAGTTCCTTGAAGTGTAAAGCTAGATTGTTTATTTGATCTTCCTTTCTTCCTTTCTTTCTTTCTCTTTTTTCTTTCTTTCTTTTTTTTTGAAATAGGCCTATAATGGTATGAATTTACCTCTTAGGATTGCTTTCCCTGTATCCTACAGATTTTGGATTGTTGTGCTCTCATTTTCATTTGTTTCAAGGTATCTTTTTTTTTCATCCTTGATCTCATTGTTGACCCATTTATTGTTTAATAACATGTTATTTAGCTGCCATGTCTTTGTGTATTTTTCAGTGTTCTTCTGGTGATTGATTTCTAGTTTCATAGCATTGTGGTCAGAGAAAATGCTTGATATTATTTCAATCTTCTTAAATTTATTGAGACTTGTTTTGTGTCCTAACATGTGGTCTATCCTAAGAAATGTTCCATGTGCGTTTAAAAAGTATGTATATTCTGCTACTTTGGGTTGAAATGCTCTGAAGATATCAATTAAATTCATTTGATCTAGTGTGTCATTTAAGTCCTCTGTCTCCTTGTTAGATTTTTCTGTCTGCAAGATCTATCCAATGAAGTAAAAGGGTGTTAAAATTCCCACTATAACTATATTTCTGTTTATCTCTCCTTTTATGTCCATCAATGTTTGTTTTACATATTTAGGTGCTCCTGTATTAGGTGCATACATGTTTACTAGGGCCACATCCTCTCGTTGGATTGTTTCCTTTATCATTATGTAGTGTCCTTCCATGTCTCTTACTATAGTCTTGGTTTTAAAGTCTATTTTGTCAGATAAAAGTATTGCTACCCAAGCTTTTTTTCTTTTCCATTTGCATGAAATATCTTTTTCCATCCCTTCAGTTTTAGTCTGTGTGTATCTTTTGATCTGAGGTGGGTCTTTTGGAGACACCATGCAAGACTTGTTCAGAAAGTATCCATCCATGTACTATGACAAAGAGACATTTACTGAAGAAGATATAAGATATAGGAAACATGGTACATAGGACAGTGACACCTCAGTCCCTTTCAAAGCAGGCATCTTGAAACCTCACAAAGTTCTCCCAAACACCATCAGGTGCCCCATCATATTTTCCTGAATCTCATTGATGGTATGAACTCTCTTCCCTTTCAAAGGTGATTTTAATTTTAGGAAAAGCAACAGGTTGCAAGGCACCAAATCCGGGTTGTGGGGGTGCTGAGTCATCTGGGTGATTTGATGTTTCACCAAAAGTCTCTGTATGAGATGTGATGCATGAGTGGGTGCATTGTCGTGATGAAGCTGCCAATCACCAATTGCCCATAACTGCAGCCTTCTGAATCACCCAGATATTTTCCAGGGAGGAATGTTCAAGCTTAATGCAAAATTGGATGCAGATTCATTGCTCTACTCTCTCATTTTGAATGGCAACGATCACACAGTACACAAGCTCACTCAATGGTGTCTACCCACCCCCCCCCCGGCCCGCCACCAACTACTACAATGAAGCTGTCTTCATTCATGCATGCAAAATCAGTCTACTCCTCTTTGCTGCCAGGTTACATTGATGTTGTGCAAGCCACCCTTGTTATATTAACAAAGGCTGGACTTTTTCCAGACAGACCATATATATAGATGTTGTTTTCTGACCCATTCAGCTACCCTATGTCTTTTGGCTGTAGCATTTAAGCCATTTACATTTAAGGTACTTTTGATAGATGCATATTTATTGCCATTTTATTTTTAAACTATTTTTCCCTTCTTCTCCTTCTTCTTCTTCTCCTCCTTTTCCTCCTCCTCCTTCTTCTCCTCCTCCTCCTCTTCCTCTTCCTCCTCCCTCTTCTCCTCTTTCTCCTCCTCCTCCCCCTCCTCCTCCTCCACCTCCTCCTCCTCCTCCTCCTCCTCCTCCTCCTCCTCCTCCTCTTCTTCTTCTTCTTCTTCTTCTTCTTCTTCTTCTTCTTCTTCTTCCTCTTCTTCTTCCTCTTCTTCTTTCTTCTTCTTCCTCTTCTTCTTCTAGCAAGCTCTTTAACATGTGTTGCAGTACTCATTTCTTATTAACATAGTCCTTTAAATTTTTCTTGTCTGGGAATCTTTTTGTTTCTCCTTCAATTTTAAACGATAGCCTTGCTGGGTAAACCAGCCTTGGTTTTATGTCCTTGCTTTTTGTCACCTTAAATATTTCACACCATTCCCTTCTGGCCTTAAGTGTTTCTGATGAGTAATCAGATGCCAGTCTAATTGGTGCTCTCTTGTAGATAACCACCTGCTTTTTTCTTGTGGCTTTTAGGATTCTCTCCTTGTCTTTAATTTTTGCCGTTTTAATTATAATGTGTCTTGGTATAGGCCTCTTTGGGTCCATCTTGTTTGGGACTCTCTGTGCTTCCTGGATTTGTGTGTCTTTTTCTTTCACCAGGCAATGGAAGTTTTCAGTCATTATTTCTTTTTTTATAATTTATTTTTTAAAAGATTTTATTGATTCATTTTTAGAGAGGGGAAGGGAGGAAGAAAGAGAGGAAGAGAAACATCAATGTGTGGTTGCCTCTCAAGTGCCCTACTTGGGACCTGACCCACAACCCATACATGTACCCCAGCTTGGAATCGAACTGGTGACCCTTTGGTTCACAGGCTGGCACTCAATTCACTGAATTGCACCAGCCAGGGCTCAGTGAATATTTCTTCAAATACGTTCTTGATCTCTTGCTCACTCTCTTCTTTTTCTGGCATTCCCATAATGCAGATGTTGTTATACTTTATGTTGTCCTAAACTCTGTGTTTAGGACACACTGTGTTAAACTTATGTTGTCCTGAGGTTTCTTAAACTCTCCTCATTCTTTTAATTTTTTTTCTTTTTGCTGCTCTGCATGAGTATGTTTTTCTACCTTGTCTTACAAATTGCTGATTCAATTCTCTGCTTATTTGCATATAACCAAATTTGAATTATATTGAAATTCTATTTTACAATTTGTCACTCAACATAAAGTAAACTTTTTCTTACACAATGACTTTCTTAAATTTTACCCCCTATAATGATTTAATCAAACCTCATTGCTGAACATGTTGGTTGTCTTCAATTTTGTGATATTACAATTCTGCAATGTGTACCTTTATGCATAAATTCTTTGAATTGTTGGATCAAATTTCATGCAAATTTTTAAGGCTTTGAGTCCATATTGCCAAATATCTCTTCAGAAAGGTTTTTACCAAATTACAGTATCAACAGCAGTAGGCCTTCTGACTGACTCTGGATATTATTAACATAAATTGCCAAGTTTATAAGAGAAAAAGACATTTCATTTTATCTTGCATGTCTTAGATTCCTGTACTTTAAAAAAATTATTCTTTTGTGAAATTCTTAATTATGATCTTAGCTCATAATATTCAATATACAGATCACATGTCCTAGATTATACACTTAAAATCTCAATAATCTTATTAATCAATGTCACCCCAATATATTTTAATCAAATCAAACCTAACTTCTACAAATTGCATTTTTTCATTTTTTTATTATCAGTTGGCTCAGTAAATACTAACAAAATATCATACAATCAATCTTAACATAGAACTCTTAGTTTTAAAGGTATGTTTTTTAATTTATAACTTTTCCCCAATTTTACCTTTTAGAAAAGTGGTAAGTACCTTTACTGTATATGTAATGAAGTGATATGCCGTCTACCAGCCTGCTTTCCAATCTCTCATATGTACACATTTAAATAACCTCTGTTTTTTAGATTATGCTTGAAAAAATTATCACTTGATTCTATGTTATGTAGCCCAATGTCATCTGAAATTACTCTTAGTCATTTTGTAGTTTTGGATTTTACGTAATAATGCACAGTTCATAGAAACTGGGTGTTCAAACAAAATATTTTTAATTCTGGGGAGTTATAGTTTTGTTTTTTGTTTGTTTGTTTGTTTGTTTGTTTTACTTAAGATGCCTGGAGAAGGGGTCTGAGATCATGTAGCCCCAACTTTGCAGTAATGATTTTTCTGGGCTAGGTCACAATAAGATTTCTATCATCAGAGAACTTATTGCACTAGTCATTGCAGAGCAAAGGTCTGCAAAAGAAAATTCAATTTGCAATTTCTTCCTGTCCTCATAGCAGCATGACACTTTTTCTTATGTTCTCACTTGTACATGGAGGCAACAGATTCAGACTTAACCTCCTATATAAAAGACACTGAAGTTTTTCTCAGTTACTGACACCTTTCTTTATTAATTCTTCTACTCCCTCAAAATCCAAAGAAGTGTTTCATTATACCCACAACCACCAGCATAATTCTGCCAGCAATTTAAAATTAAGCTTTCTCAAAGGGTTCCATTTTAGCACTGGACACTTGCAATATCAGTTTAGATGAACACCATGGCTTAAAGCTAGATCATTGTTTATAGCATTACAAATATTTTGTCCTTCATACATGACTGAAGACTGATGAAAAGTATAAAAGCCTAAAGCTAGTTTAGCAATAGTGTACTTGACTTCAGCAGCACAGACGCAATAATGTTACTAAATACAATTACCCCTACTCTTGTAAAATTACTCTAAAGGCAATGTCCATTGAGGGAAATATCATTTTTAATAATAATCTCTAATTATAATTATTGTTGGTAATAATTAATCAAAAGTGTTGTTTCTTTCACCCAAACTCTATTAAAGGCAATGCAATCTTCATAAAAATCTAGTCACCATATACCCTTTACTCACTTCCTCACACTTACATAGTTGTCAAGTCAGCTTGATTTTGCTTTTGAAAATTTTCTTTTTTAAAAAATATATTTTGGCCCTGGCTGGCATAGCTCAGTGGATTGAGCGTGGCCTGGGAACCAAAGTGTCCCAGGTTCGATTCCCAGCCAGGGTACATTCCTGGGTTGCAGGCCATAACCCCCAGCAACCGCACATTGATGTTTCTCTCTCTCTCTCTCCCTCCCTTCCTTCTCTCTCTAAAAATAAATAAATAAAATCTTAAAAAAATAACAACAAAAAATTTTAAAAAAAATATATTTTGTGATTATGCTATTACAGTTGTCCCATTTCCCCCCTTTATTCCCCTTTGCCCTGCACCCCCTCCTGCATTCCCCCTTCCTTAGTTCATGTCCATGCGTCACACATATAAGTTCTTTGGCTTCTATATTTCTAATACTACTCTTAACATCCTCCTATCTACTTTGTACCTACCATTTATGATGCTTATTCCCTATACCTTTTCCCCCATTCTCCCTGCTCCTACTTTCCACTGATAACCCTCCATGTGATCTCCATTTCTGTGATTCTGTTCTTGTTCTAGTTGTTTGGTTAGTTTTTTTTTTTTTTTTTTTAGGTTCTGTTGTTGATAGTTGTGAGTTTATTGCCATGTTACTCTTCATATTTTTAATCATCTTCTTTTTCTTAGACAAGTCCCCTTAACATTTTATATAATAAGAGCTTGGTGATGATGAACTCCTTTAACTTGACCTTATCTGGGAAGCACTTTATCTGTCCTTTAATTCTAAATGATAGCTTTGCTGGATAGAGTCTCTTGGATGTAGGTCCTTGCCTTTCATGACTTGGAATACTTCTTTCCAGCCCCTTCTTGCCTGTAAGATTTCTTTCGAGAAATCAGCTGATAGTCTTATGGGAACTCCTTAGTAGGTAACTCTCTCCTTTTCCCTTGCTGCTTTTAAGATTCTCTCCTTCTCTTAAATCTTGGGTAATGTAATGATGATGTGCCTTGGTGTGTCCTCTTTGGGTCCAACTTCTTTGGGACTCTCTGAGCTTCCTGAACGTCTTGTTTCCTATTTCCTTTGCCAGACTGGGGAAATTCTCCTTCATTATTTTTTTCAAATAAGTTTTCCATTTCTTGCTCTTCCTCTTCTCCTTCTGGCACCCTATAATGCAGATGCTGGAATGTTTAAAGTTGTCCTGGAGGTTCCTAAGCCTCTCCTCATTGTTTTGAATTCTTTTATCTTCATTCTGTTCTGGTTGACTGTTTATTTCTTCCTTCTGCTCCAAACCATTGATTTCAGTCCTGATTTCCTTCCCATCACTGTTGGTTCCCTGTATATTTTCCTTTATTTCACTTTTAATAGTCTTCACTTTTTCCTCTATTTTTGTGACTGTATTCAACCATTTCTGTAAGCATGCTGATTAACAATGTTTTGAACTGTGCATCTGATAGGTTAACTATCTCTTTGTTGCTTAGTTGTATTTTTTTCTGGAGCTTTGATCTGTTCTTTCATTTGGGCTATTATTATTATTATTATTATTATTATTATTAGTCTCAGCATGTCTGCTACATATAAAGGGCAGAGCCTTAGGTGTTCACCAGGGTGGGGCAAGCCCTGTCACTGCTTTGTGATGCTATATGTGGGGAAGGGGTCGAGAAGGAACAATGGTGCTTCCTGCACTCTCTGCTGGATTTCAGTCACTTCCCCCACTACCCACAAGCACAGTGGGCCCTTCTGGTGCTGATTCCCAGGTGGGTTGGCTTGTGTACATTCTAGAACCCTGTGGATCTCTCCAGCAAACTCTCCAGTGAGGCTGGGAGTTTCTCCCTCTGCCTCAACACCCACAGGTGTTTTCAATCAGTGGTTTGAGGCTTTATTTCCCTGCACAGGAGCCCTGTATTGTGCAGTCTGTTTTACTCCCCAGTTATTTCTCCCAGTTTATCTGTATGCGAATGTGGGACCACCCAGTCTGCAATCTGCCCACTGCTGCCTTGCTGGCCAGCTGGAGCCTTGTGCACCCTGCTTCACTATCTGCTGCCTCACTGTGTCCACCAGCTGCCACTTCTCCCGCCCTGGCCCTCCAGCCACAACCTTGCAGCGAGTCCTCTCTGCCTGGCCTGTCTCTGCCCCTCCTACCAATCTGGATGAATATGTCTTCTTTAATTCCTTGGTTGTTGGACTTCCATACAGTTCAATTTTCTGTCAGATCTGCTTATTTTTTGTTTTTAAATTTGCTGTCATCCTTCTTTTGGTTGTGTGAGGAGGCAAAGTGTATCTACTTATGCCTCCATCTTGGCTGGAAGTAAAAAATTTTCTTTTGTATCTGTTCCTTTCCTTAGATAAGTGCTAATATTATCATAGTCTAGGCTCTGACAGTCTCTCACCTGGACTATTATAATGGCCACAGCAATTTTTCATACCATTAATTTCTTTCCACTTTAATACAGTGTTCACATTTCCTGCATTAAAAGTATCTAAAAATTTAGTTCTATTTTTGTTACACTGATATCTAAGGTTCTTTGTTACCCAGAAGATAAAGCCCAAATTCCATACAACTGTACTGAAAGTCCTCCACAATCTGTGCCTAACCTAATTTCTAGTTTCCCTTCTCTGTGTTGTCTTCTCTAACCTGCCGCATATTTTACAGTCAAGCTACATCACAGCCTGTGCCAAACCAAATAGCATATCCTTTGTGAAGCCTTACCCAAACTCTTCTTCATCACAGAAGCTCTGCCTTACATTTTGTTTCTTTCCTATTTGTGCTCTCATAGCACTTTGTATAATACTTCTGATAGCATACTTGGTAATTTAAGAAGTTCTTTATGATTATTGACACAATTAAGTTAATCACAGTCTAGTCTCTGTTAAATCCTGCTTGAGACTTTTGATATTTGTCATAATCTAAAGGACACATTAAAGATTCAGTCTTTAATTTCAGGATTTATAAACTGTGTTCTTATGCTAAGGTAGCACCCCCAATAGCTAATTTTCCAGACCAAAGTAGTTAAATTTCTTAAAAATGTCTTTACAAAATTACCTTTGAATATTTTATTGTGGGTCAGATATAAGAAGGTAATATGAAAAGGTTTTGCATTCTGAAATACAGCACTTGTCAACATCTTGGTAGTATGATAGTTTGTGAATATGCATTATTTTCACTAACTTGTAAACTGTTAAGAAGGGACTATATCTTCATGTTATCAGGTACCACATTATTCTTCATATAGTACGATATTATCCATAGACACAGACAACAGTATGGTGATGGCCAAAGGAAAGGTGGTGAGAGGGATGTGGGGAAAAAGCAGGGGAAATAGGGACATCTTTAATAGTGTAAGAACCAGGGTCGTCCAACCTTCAGCCTGTGGGCCACATGTGGCCTAGGATGGCTGTGAATATGGCCCAACATAAAATTGTACATTGAGTTAAAACCTTTTTCTTTTTGCTCCTCAGTTTTCATTAGTGTTTATGTATTTAATGTCTGGCCCAAGATAACTCTTCTTCTTCCAGTATGGCCCAGAGACACCAAAAGGCTGGACATTCCTGGCACTGTAAACAATAAAAATGTTTAAAAAAAGGTGATTTATAACTCTGTCCCCTTGAATTATGAAGGGCAATGTTTTTAGTTTGGAAGGTAATTCAGTTAATAATTATTTACCTTAAATATATCAGATTATTATATCAGATTATTTCACAAATATGCACATATTCATAATCAGTGTTTGAAGAACCCATCTACTCAATAAAGAAGTGAATACAAGAAATATGGTGTTAATCCAAACTGGAAAGCTGGTTAGATCACTTGGTGCTTTGTATTGCTCATTCATACATTCCCTCTCATTATACAAGTTAATACAAAACAAAGAATTTGGAGCCCTTATCCATAGTTTGATCTTGTTATTGCCTTATAAAGTAACTCTATTCATCTACAATTTAAAGTTTTATTAAGTTCAACATTTTAGGAGGAATTCATATTCTATTCCTCTTTATGCCATTACTATTTTCTAAAATGTGTCAATATTTTTCTTACCTGTTCTAGAATAATGTATGGTGGGTGTGTTGTTTTGCTCTTTCCTATATCACAGAGAACCTCATAATAAAGACTATTGGCATATAATAGGAGAAAGATGATGTATATTCATAGTCTCTCATGATAGAATTATTGGTAACATTATAGTAATTTCTTCTAAATATTCTAACAATAACAAATAAGCCATACTCTAAGCTTATTTCATTCGGGTCCACATGAATACATACATAGCCATACACTGGAAACCCCAATATTCTAAAAATTATTTATCCTTAGGTCATCCTATGCTTATTATCATTTCCATTAAAAGGTACTGGTGAAAGTTAAAGCAGAATTTTTTTTTAAGATTTTATTTATTTATTTTTAGAGAGGGAAGGGAGGGAGATAGAGAGAGAGAGACAGAGAAACTTCAATGTGCGGTTGCTGGGGGTTATGGCCTGCAACCCAGGCATGTACCCTGGCTGGGAATCGAACCTGGGACACTTTGGTTCCCAGCCCACGCTCAATCCACTGAGCTACGCCAGCCAGGGCTAAAAGCAGAAAATTTTTAAGAAAAATGTGACAAGATGATAGAAATTAAACATAAATAAGAGTTTGATTTATAGTAAAATCATCTTTTTCCTTAAAATAAAACTAGAATTGGTAGTACAATTTCATATTTTTTTTAAATCTTTGTGTTCCTGCTATTTTTTTAAATTTATTTTTAGAGAGGGAAGGGAGGGAGGGAGAGGGAGAGAAGAGAGAGAGAGAGAGAAACATCAATGTGCGGTTGCTGGGGGTTATGGCCTGCAACCCAGGAATGTACCCTGGCTGGGAATCGAACCTGGGACACTACAATTTCATATTTTTAATGTGCATCTACTTTATCATAAATAGTTAATATTGGAGTTTATCTCATGATCATAGTTGAAGGTAGAGTTTATTTTTATTTTTTAAAAAGATTTTATTTATTTATTTTTAGAGAGAGGGCAAGGGAAGTAGAAAGAGAGGGAGAGAAACATCCTCTTGTGTGCCCCAAGCTGGGGACCTGGCCTGCAACCAAGGCCTGTGCCCAGACTGGGTATTGAACTAATGACCCTTAGGTTCTCAGGCCAGCGCTCAATCCACCAAGCCACACCAGCCAGCGCTGAAAGTAGATTTTAAAACTTGTAACCAATATCAACTTCATAATATAATGCAGTAGTGAAACACATATAGAGAATATTTTCATTATATATTACACATAATACTATTTTTTTCTTTATATTATGAATTAGAAGTGTTTTATAGTGGACCTCATGTGAAGAAGCATTTTATGTCAACTACTGAAGGAAATGGCTCGGTTGAAATGTATGAAGTACTAGTCAAATTCTTTTTTGAAGTATGGGGTTATAAAGCAAAACACAGTGGTACAATGGAAACCTTAAAAATAATGTCTCTTTTTCTGCACTCTGCTATTCCCAGGACTGAAAAAATCGCCTTTTCATTTGAACCCTTAATCATAGCCTTTCCTGACATTCTGCAACTCATGCTGATTTCTCTCTCTTTCCTGGACTCCCACAACATTGAGAACCAGCACCACACAATTTTGCACTTAATTGTTATAATAGTTTCACGACTCAGTTTTCTCAAGTAGATTGTAAGCTCCTTAAACTCCAGAAATAATGTCTTACATTTATCTTCCGAGGCACAAAATTGGATAATTGTTGATTAATAATGGTAGTCAATAATTTTCTTCCTTTTCAGTGTTTTCACTATTCTTATTTGGGGCTGCTCAAGAAAGGTCAGCCTCTAATAACAAATTTACTATGCATTCAACAGTATCTTTTAGTGTTAGTTAAAACAAATTTAGTTAGAAGCTCTAGAATATCAAGATATATTTCATATGCAGTGTGAACTTTACAATATGCCTTAGTATGGTCTGTAGAAATGATTTGTCTTAAAGCGAGGATGTCCTGTCCTGTACTAAAAACTCATTCAGCAACATGTATTGGACAGCTATAATGGATTTGGCATTATTTAAGGGGAAAAATGGGTGCAAAAAATATCCCTGACCTTTAAGGAAAATAATTTATTCCCAGAACTCTGCAAGCTGCTTTACATAATATGACTTAATTTTATACTTCAAGGAAAGTATTGTTACCCCCATTTTACAGAAAAGTAAACTGAAGTTTGGAAAGGTTAAGTAATTTTCCAAAGGTCACAGCTTCCAAATGGTAGAAACAGAATTTGAACTCATGTCTGTCTATCTTCAAAACTTGAGCTGACAGTTTTATAAAAGACATAACCACATGAAAAATGCTTATAATGTAATATGATGACTGTTATAATAGAATGTATATGAAATAATATGGGAAAAAAAGAAAGTGAGTGGAGCACAAAGAAGGAACTAATTAATACTGCCTGTGAAGAAATAAGACAAAATTCTCAAGAGTCTACCATTTCTATGCTGTCATAGTAGCATGTTACGTTCTTAAATACCATTAATCATAGTTATTTCATATTTTATGAGTAGTAATTTAATTGTCTCCTCTGATAAACTTTAAACTCCATGATTTCAGAGACTATTTCTAATTTTTATCACCATGCATTGAGTACCTGGAATATAGTAGAAATCTAAGAAATATTTATTGAATGACTGGATGAATGAATGTTGTGAGATTTGAGTTGAGCCCTGAATGGTAAATAGAAGAGTACAAGGTGTAGAAAAGGAGAAATGGCCTTTCTAGAAGACACAAACTGGGCAATAAAGTTCTTGATTGACTGAAGGAGTGTAAGCAATTATTTTCAAATTTTCTAAATCTATATCCCAAGTAACTAAATACTATTCTCAGTCTTCAAAAAGTTACTCCATATATGATAGAAGGTAAGATTATATTCAGTGTTTTACCTTGCTCTGAATAGGACACTGGAGCAAAGATGGCATATTGGTAGCTTTTCCAGAAATTTAGAAGACTGCTTCAAATATATATTCCAAGAGTTTTATATTTAAATCTCACATAATAGAGTTAATAACAACTGTGGTATGACATTAAAGAGTACATTTACAGATAGAACTCACTAACAAAAAATAAAGAATCTGATAAAAAATTGCATAGAGAACATGAAGAAACATTTCTCAAAAAAAAAAAAAACATACAATGGCCAACAAACACATGAAAAGATGTTCAACATCACTTATCATCAGGGGAATATAAATCAAAACAACACTTAGATAACACATCACAGTGGTCACAATGGCTATTATCAAAAAATCAACAAATAGCATATGTTGGTGAGATTGGGAACAAAAGTAAACCCTCACGCACTGCTGGTGGGATTGCAAATTGGTATAGCCACTGTGGAAAACAGTATGGAGGTTCTTCAAAAAAACAACCTAAAAATGGCACAAAACCCCAGAAATCCCACTTCTGGGCATTAATCCAAGCAAAACCAAAACACTAATTCGAAAAGATAAGTGAACCCCTATGTTCATAGCAACATTATTTACAATAGCCAAGAGAAGAAACATAGGTGTCTACTTTATACATATATAAAATAGAATATTATTCAGCGATAAAAAAGAATGATTTTTTTCCATTTCCATTTGCAACAACATGAATGGCCCTAGAGGGTATTAAGCTAAGTAAATTAAGTCAAACAGAGAAACACAAATTCTATATGGTTTCAATTATATGCAGAATTTAAAACAAAAGAAACAAACAAAACAAAACAATATTATAGAAACAAAGATCAAACTGATGATTGCCAAAAGTAAGGGAGCTGGGAAGATTGCTGAAAAAAGTAAAAGGGAACATAACCAATAATATTGCGTTATCTTCCCATGGTGACACATGATTACTAAAGTTAGTGTGGCAATCACATTGTAAGGTATATATATGTTGAATCACTATATTTTACAACTAAAACAAATATAATATTGTATACCAACTATACTTAATTAAATAAAAAACAACTATATTACAAAACTGACCTCAAAAAATTGAAATTGCATTGGATTCATTTTACATTAGTTTACTACCAAAAAAAAAAAAAAAAAAAAAAAACAAAACAAAGAACATCAAGGTATTGAAATAATGAAATAATAAACATACTTATAAAACATTTACAATTTTATTTAAAAAAATTATTATAATTCAACTTTTAGAAGAATGCCATTGGTCAAAGATCACATTCTGTGTGCAAATATTTTCTCTTCTACAAACTGGAGATACCAAGATGAGCAAGTTTATTTTCACTATTTGGAAAGAAATGTCATCTAATTATTAGACTCATCCCCAAATCACCTTTGAACTTGAATGAACATGTTGTATCCTAAAATTCATTTATAGGTTTTATTTTTTAAATTTCAACTACAGTTACATAAATATTATATTAGTTTCAGGTGTACAACATAGTCTTACCTCTACATAATTCTGGCCCCTCAATTATAGCTGGCATTCTGTACAAAGTAATGAAATCTATGTGAATTCATATTATCAATATTAAAATAGATATTAGTATCTAAAATTAATTTGAGCAGGTTTAAATCATAAGAGTTGTAAAACATGCAACTTGTGTTACCCAGATGGTAGCTTAGAATGTGTGGGTCTGTTCTATCCAGCAGTACATTTGAGGTCCCAAATTGCTTTTTTTATTAACTTGCAGATTTTATATAATAATGATATCTTTTAAAAATCTTTATGTTTTGTAGGGCAGAGGTACTTAGACCTTTTCTGAAATTAATTTACATTAGAAGTCCTTATGAATTCTTTCTTCACTTTTGTTTGTTCAAGGTTATGTTAATCTCAGACTGAAGAAACTCAGCAAAGAAAAGATTTTTTACACAATTGCCTACGAAAACAAAGTTATTATTTATTCTCATAATAGAGGACACATATAATGAGTAAGTGAAATCTATAGTGTTAGAAGTTTTCATGTAACTAGGCATTGACAAGTTCTAAAAATAAGTTTCTTTGTGTATCATCTCACTAAAGTGATATAAGTGAAGATAGTGAGAAATAGAATTTATTTCTGTTTTAATTATCCTTTTAATTTATTTCTATTTTATTAGACTTTTAATTGCTAATAAGCAAACATTAACTAAACATTATAAAAGCAAATATATTTTTTAAAAAGTCCTATTATTGTATATATGTTTAGATATATATTTTTCATAAACAATTTAAAATGTCACACTTCCACACACTCTCCAACACTTGTTATTGCTTGTTTTGTTGACAATAGCCATTCTATCGGGTGTGAGGTGGTACTGCATTATAGTTTTGATTTGCATTTCCCTACTAGCTCATGAAGCTGAACATCATTTTATATATCTGTTGGCCATTTGTTTGTCTTCTTGGGAAAGGTATATGTTCAGGGCTTCTGTCCAATTTCTAATTAGATAGTTTGCTTGTTTGGTGTTGAGTTGTATGAGTTCTTTATATATTTTGGACATTAACCCATTGTTGGAGCACTTGTTTGCAAATATCACTTTCAGTTCCTTAAAACTTAGGAACAGAGTTACCATATGACTCAGAAATCCCCCTTCTGGGTATGTACCTGAAAAAATAAAAAATGTTTTATAAATATATATGCACCCCTATGTTCATTGCAACATTATTCATGGTGGCCAAGACATGAAAACAACCATAGTGTCCTTCAACAGATGACTGGATACAGAAGATGTGGTACACATATACTATGGAATACTGCTCAGTCGTAGGAAAGGGTGAAATACTGCCATTTGAGACAACATGGATGGACCTTGAAAATATTATGCTAAGTGAAATGGGTCGATCAGAAAAAGCTAAGAACTATATGATTTCACTACTATGTGGGATATAAAACTGAAACTCATAACACAAACAGTTTGGTGGTTATCAGAGGGGAGGGGTTAAAGGGTAACCGGATCAAATATATGGTGATGAAAGATGATTTTATTTTGGGTGGTGGGCACAGAGTACAATATACATATTATGTGTTATAGAAATGTACACTTAAAGCATATATAATCTTATTAACCAATGTCAAAAGAAATAAACTTAAATGAATAAATACATTAAAAATACCAACAAATACTAAACTTGTCATCTTGAGGTTATTTTGATATATGGTATAAGTTGGCAGTCAAGTTTCATTGTTTTGCATGTAGCTGTCCAGATCTCCCAACACCATTTGTTGAAGAGACTATTTTAATCTGTTTTATGCTTCTGCTCCCTTTGTCAAATATTAATTGACTATAGAAACATGGGTTTATTTCTGGGCTCTCTATTCTGTTCCATTGATCTATGTCTCTGTTCTTATGCCAGTACCAGACTGTTTTGATTATAGTGGCCTTGTAATATAGTTTGATATCAGGTATTATGAGGCCATTCCACTGCTGGGATTATACTCTAAGGATCCTGAAACACCAATTCAAAAGAACTTATGCACCCCAGTGTTCATAGTGGCACTATTTTCAGTAGACAAGAGCTGAATGCAACCTAAGTGACCACCAGTAAATGAGTGGATCAAAAAACTGTGGTACATTTACACGATGGGATACTACACAGCAGAGAGAAAGGAGCTCCTACCCCTCATGACAGCATGGATGGAGCTGGAGAGCATTATGCTAAGGGAAATAAGCCAGGTGATAAAAGACAAATACCATATGGTCTCACCTATAAGTGAAATCTAATCAGCAAAACAAACAAGCAAGCAAAATATAACCAGAGACATTGAAATAAAGAACAAACTGACAGTAACGGGGGGGGGGGGGGGAGGGGGATAATGGCAGAAAAAGGTCATCAAGGAACATGTATAAAGGACACATGGACAAGGCCAAAGAGGGGTAGGATCAAGCGTGGGGTGGAGGTAGTGGTGAGGGAAAATGGAGACAACTGTACTTGAACAATAACAAATATATATATATATATATATATAAAATAACATATTATTATATATGTTATATATATATTATATTAATCATATAACATATTATTATATATTTGTTATATATAACACACACATATATATATATATATATATATATATATAAAATAAAATGCCAAATCATCTGGCTAGATAGTAAGAATACAAATGGGGATATAATAAAAATGTGATCAGCATGTTGAATATTTATTGTCGAAATACTTCTAGCAGATAAAAGTATTTCCAAATAGAATACTGAATTAAAATTGCTTATTTGTTAATTTCTTAAGTATGTTGCCATTACTTTCTCCCATATTGATACCACTAGCATTGGAATCTGTTCAATAAACGTTTATTGAGTGGTCATCATGCAAAACGTGTATAGTGGGGAAGAGATTATACAAGCATGAATTAAATACAGTTGTAATTTTCAAGGAAATTGCTATATACTGGGGCAAGACATGCATACAACTAACTTAGATTCACATATGAATAAAAATTGCACCCCAAATCATATTTTGTGCAATTTACCGCCACAGTTAAAATGTCACTTTTCACGATATAATTCTTTTTGTAAAGCTTACCTGAGTGTTGAGGGGAAGAAAAAGGAACCAAAGATACTAGTTTAGAAAACCTTACTACTGAAATTTTATAGTCTTGGTTCAGGGTGAAGGTGGATCTGGATAACAAACCACATACATGAAATGTGAAAACATCTGTGAAGGAATGTACCAAAAAAGGGAAAATAATGTAATATTGAATGCACTAATCTTCAGGAATTATATTGAGTAAAGGTATACAAGCAGTTTGAAAAAAATCCTAAGAGTTGTGTTTTTATTCTTTTCACATTTCTTTATTGTTATTCAAGCACAGTTTTTTCCATTTTCCTCCCCACCACTTCCCCAAAAGTTATATTTTCAAAAACAGCTGAGCAAAATAGCATAGTGGTTATGAAATCTGAGTTTATTCACAAAATACTTTCTTTAATAGGCTATGTATTCCTCTAGCAGTCTAAAAAATCCAATTTACCTTCTTTTTAAAAAGATTTTATTTATTTATTTTTAGGAAGAGAAGAAAGGAGGGAGAAAAAGAGAGAAACATCAACATGTGGTTGCTTCCCACGCAGCCCTTACTGGGGACCTGGCTTGCAACCCAGGCATGTGCCCTGACTGGGAATCAAACCAGCAACCCTTTGGTTCGCAGCCTGCGCTCAATCCACTGAGCCACACCAGTCAGGGCCACCAAATTGTTTAATTCTGATGAAAAATAAGTCATATTTGTCACCTACACAATGTATACAGCAACTCTTAACCTACTCCAAAAAGCCTTCTCTTACCTCAAGCTACACTGATTACTTCCTCCAGTGAGCTGCTACAGCCCTCATTTGGTGTACTGCTCATTTGCTGCTTAATGATATCTTCTGTATAGTTTTGTATTTTAATTTTTCACCCACGTCTCTCTTTGTATAAACACACTCTAGTATCCCTGATGGGAAATAATACAATAATTAATAAATAATAATATAAGAATAAACTGTTTTGTATACTGTCAACTGTAAACCTACTTTTGCCACTGCATATATATATATTTTTTTCATATATGAAAATGTAGCTTCAAAGCAGTGTCAATCCCATTTTGAATAGATGTGCAATAAGTATTTATTCTAGAATGAAGCTTTTTTAAACCATTTATTAAGAACCCATATGAACAACTTATTAATGTGTCTGTAATGTTTGGGAGAGTTGTGACAGCCATTGTTCTACTCAGATTCTTTGACTATGGGCAAGATGGGAAATGGCTAGTTTATGTTCCTTAAGCATAGAAAACAATGTAAAT
This sequence comes from Phyllostomus discolor, assembly GCF_004126475.2. Lineage (NCBI taxonomy): Eukaryota > Metazoa > Chordata > Mammalia > Chiroptera > Phyllostomidae > Phyllostomus > Phyllostomus discolor. The sequence continues at coordinate 103,138,267 of NC_050198.1, forward strand.
AACACCTCTGCAAACTTGTGGGGACTTTCAATAATTCCAGAATAACTTGATTTAGTAACGAAATTCAGAGTCACAAGGGAAGATTGGAGAGAAAACAATGCCTTTGAAATGTTGATCACACTAGAGGAGTTTAGCACAGTTAGCCCTAACCTTTGGCTTACTTGTTGAAGACATGAATTACAAAGCAAACATAGTGTGGTTGATGTGTTTGGAGTATGAATATAGTACATAATTCTTATAAAGTAAGTTGTGTGGATGTTAAAAACAAATTTGTGGGGTACTGTGTCTTGAAATTTTAGAATATTTATTTTTCTCATTTAGTTTTAATAACGTCCATATAACAATTTGGTACTAGGGGAATTCATTTTTGGTATTTGGCCTACTTAGATGGAGATTTAAGAAAAGGCCTACAGCATAAAAACCTTTAACTGCCATCATAAAGTTATGTCTGTTCCAAATTTAGCTCTTTTAAAATAAGTGGCTTGTGTAAAGTGTACTGATTCAGAATTCCCCAAAGGTAGAGTCATCAAAATGATTTATCTGACACATTATTTTCCTTTTCAAAGTTTTAACTCTTCTCCACAGGGTTAGGGCACTAATGGATTGTATCATGATAGACTTTGTTAATAAGTGGGGGTAAACATTATAGCCATTTTGAAGAGAAAAATGTTAACATTTCTCATTTCCCCCTAGTACCAAAATAAATAGTTCTTTCAAGGCAACGTGAGAAAAAAGAAACTTTGGAAATAGTCTCAAAATAATAAAAAAATTAGAGGTAATATTGCTATCATTTTGTATCCTGAAATTAAAATGGTAACCAATTGCTGTGAAAAAATTGACCAATATGAAAAGATACTTTAGCATAATCAATAAAATTATCTTTAGATTTTAGCCAGAACTTTCATGTTAATTAGATTCCCTAAATCTCAAGAATTTCCAAATGATAATACCTTTCGATGGCCCACTGTTCTTTCACCAATCTAAGAGAAATCAAGAAGTCATAAGTCATACTAGCTTTGGGGTTGAAGTTAGACTGGGGTGCTAACTTTAAAACCTCTTAAAACTTAGAAAAGTACTTGCAGCCAAGCAAGAAAATAATTAATGAGTCCAAACCTATCAAAAATTAAAAATATATATGAATTTTAGTACACTCAAATGTTTTTCAGCATCTTAAAAAAAACTCAAATTTGCCCACTTCATTTTTACTTTGTAATGTCATATATATGATGTTAATGCTGACCATAATTAGAAAGAGTGAAATATACATTAAAATATTTCTGTGAAGAATAAAAAGTAAGAAAAAAGACGTGGCTGTAAGAGTCATAGGAGCAGTTTTAGCACATATCTAATAGACACAAAATTTATATCCCCACTTTTTAAAATTGTTTTTCTTAAGTACAGTTGCCTCCTTCCCTGCTCTCATTACTCCCCCATTCCGCCCCACTGATCCCCACCTCCCACCCTTGAAACTACCCCCTTTAACTTTGTCCATGGGTCCTTTATGCATGTTCCTTGATGGCCCTTCCCCTACTTCCCCTCATTATCCCTCTCCCTCCTCCCCTTTGGTTACTGTCAGTCTGTTCTTTTTTCCCATGTCTCTGGTTATATTTTACTTGCTTGTTTGTTGTTGATTAGGTTCCACTTATAGGTGAGTTCATATCCCCACTTTTCATTTTACAAATAAAGCAAGATAACCTCAAAATTACTTAAAAGCCCTCAACAGCAATTCCTACCCTAACATCACAGTAGCACAATCCATTTTCTTGTATATTGTCAGATATTTTAATCTCACAGGATTTTAACAAGAATGGTGATTTGCTGTGATTTGAGTAAACTCCCCCATCATAACTTTCCTAACAGCAAATTCTTCCTCTAATTCATCCTTAGAGTCTTAGGAAAGCCAATTAGTAAATTGTCATTTCTACATTTATCCCAACTGAGGTTATGCAGCAAAACCACAAAACACAGCTGTTACAAAATCCGGAGAAAATCTGGATTTTTGGAGCAATACTCCCTAAATTCTATGCTTTCTAAAACCCTAAATTCATCAGAGAAAGGTACAAACTTTTAGCCTATATATTATAGAATGGAATTTGTTTCATCAAATGCTTTTATTGAATTCATTGGAGTTTTATTGATTAATAAAATTATATAGGTTTAACTGAACAATTGTATAATACACATCTGTATATTGTACTGTGTGTTCCTCACCCAAAGTCAGGTATCCTTTCCTCATTTATCCCCCTTCACCCTCTTCTATCTGCTCCCACCCTCTTTATCTCTGGTAATTGCAACACTGTTGTCTGTGTCTATGAGTTTTTATTTTTATTTTTGCTTAATCTCTTCCTTTTTCAATCAGCCCTGCAACCCACTCCCCTCTAACAGCTGGCACTCTATTCTTTATTTATAAGTCTGTTTCTCTTTTGTTTGTTAAATTATTTTGCTCATTAGATTCCATGTATGAGTGACAACATATGGTACTTGTCTTTCTCTGCCTGGCTTATTTCACTTAGCATAAAATCTCCAGGCCCACCCATGCTGTCGCAAAGGCTAAGATTTCCTTCTTTTTTACAACCAAGTAGTACTTCATTGTGTAAATGTACCACAGTTTTTTTATCCACTCATCTACTGATGGGCACTTGGGCTGCTCCCATATCTTGGTGATTGCAATTAATCTTCCTAGGAACAGAGAGGTTCATATATTCTTTTGAATCAGTGTTTTGGATTTCTTAGGATATATTACCAGAGGTGAAATTTCTGGTAATATATTGCTGGTCATAAGCCAATATTATACATATAGATCACCAATAGACTTATGAAAAGATATTGAATGTCACTAGTCATCAGAGGAATGCAAATTAAAACCATAATGAGCTATCACCCCACACATGTCAGAATGGCCATCATTCATATATCAACAAACAACAAGTGCTGGTGAGGATGTGGAGAAAAGGGAACCCTAGTGCACTGTGGGTGGGAATACAGACTGGTGCAGCAACTGTGGAAAACAGTATGGATATTCCTCAAAAAACTAAAAATGGAACTTTAATGGTATTTATTCTTCATGTGATCACAAGTCTCGTACAATTCTTCCTGCTCTGGAATTGAGTCATGGGCAGAAAGCTAACGTAGCCGCTGGTTGGATTTTAAAGATTTTTTTTGGATTTGACACATTGGTCCTGATAAACCTGCTAAGATTCTGAATAGATAATTATTGTGGTATCTTCATTATCTCATTATGAGAAAAATGCCCTGTAATTTGGTATCTGTTGAGGATTTTCAGCAGATGGAATAAGAAGAAATAGGGCCACCTAGGGCTGAGATAGCAAATTTCCCTGGTTCATACATTCATTCTTTCATTGATCCATCAATAATTAGTTATTGACCACCTGTTATGTGACAGGTACTATTCTGAGTGTTAAAGAAATAGTGATATATAAGACAGATAGCATTCCTACCCTTATGGAGATTTCTGCCTCAAGTAGAGGCAGAAACAAATGAGCAAGCAAACACATGAATAAAATAATTTTGCTAAATGATTAAGTATTGTGAATGGAATTGTAAAAGAGACAAAAAATGAAAGATACTGCACAGCAATTGGAGGTAATTGGTACAGAGAGCTCTGATCAAATCACTGAGGGGGAGTAAGGAGAGGCGATAGGAGGAGGTTGCCCGAGGCAATGGTAAACAGTTTACAAGGGGATTGGCTGAGAGGCTGAATGCCTCCAGAGAACATGAAATTATGGGCCAGAAGATATAAGATAAAAGACAAGCCCTTGGGACTCTGAGAGTGGCTGGCTCTTGGGCTTGAGTTCACTGGGTCACTGGCTCACTCTCTTCCAAGGTGATGCCTGGATAATTGTGCTGCAGCTGTGTGCATTTCCCAACAGAAGGTAAAGGTATGTTGAATGGGAAGAAACATCGGGCACACCCTAGGGTCCAGCTGGCCTGGCAGAGGGTGGCAGGGTTATTCTTCTTTGGGTGTTCTAGGAGGACGGGCTCTGAGGCACAAGTCTGCCATTCTTCCAAAATTGGGTAGCTTTTGTGTGTTATGTTGTTTTAGTGTGTAAACTAACCCTAAAGAAATAAGATAATTAAAAACTAATGGGGCATTATAGAGCTCAGGTGTTAAAGAGTTTAGCCTTGATAGGTTTAAGTGATTAAAGCCGTAGCTAAAGAGTTAAGAGTTTAGCCTTAATTAATAGGCTTAAGTGACTAATTCATGTGGAAAGCTGTTATTCCAACATTGTGAAGCTTTTAAAGACTCTTTTCCTTTCTCACCAAACCTTTGCCTCCAGAATTTTGCCTACAGGGTGGCAGCAGGCAGCAGGACCCCAAGTGCTGTTTGGTAACAGGACTACTGTAGAGCAGATGGAAAGGGAAGACCTCTCTGAGGGCATTTTGTTTCAGCTGGGACACCATTGAAAAGGTACCAATTGCATTAAAAACTTGGAACAGATAACTTCAAGGAGTCATGATACAAGGTTGACAAGTTCAAAGCAGATAAAAGGCCAGTGGGTGGTGATACAATTTATTGAGATGGAGAAGACTGAGAAAAGGGCAGGATAGAGAGGTAGAGAGAAGAGGGAATTTAAGGGGTCAGTGGGAAGGGCTCACAGGAACAAACTTAAAGGGCACATGGTCATAAACTAAGGGGAGGGTGGTAATGGGAGGGAAGTGGGGAGGGTGGGAGGGGGGAAAGGATTGGGATTAAAAAGGAGAAAACTGTATTTGAACAATGATTAAAATATAATAAAAAAGAAAACAAAGGAAAAAGCTTGCAAAACAATTGCAAATAAATATCTGCAAATAAAGTTAATAATTAAGAAGGACAAAAAAAAAAGAGAGAGAGGTAGAGATCAAGACTTCCATTTTGGCCATGGTAAGTTTGGATATCTATTATTTAACAAGAGGAGATATAAATCTGACAGTTGGATATGAGTTTGAAGACCACAACAGATGTAGAGACTAGGTATATTAACTTGGCAGTCATCAGAGTATAAATGGTTTAAAGCAATGGGACTATGTGCCATCACCTAGAAAGGTATATGTAGAAGACATCCATCAAGTTTTATTCTTTTTAAAAATTATTATTTATTGTTGACACTATTACAGATGTCTCCTCTCACCCTGCCCTTGCCTGCCTCCACCTATCCACAACCCTCTCTTCCCTCTGGCCAGCACCACACTGTTGTCTGTGTCTAACATTTCATAGATAAGGAAACTGAGACGAGCTTTGTTTCCATTAAACATATCTGTACTTTGTCTAATCCATTTAACTTCTTTGATCCAGTCCCCCTCCACTCTCCCCTCTGACAGCTGTCAGTCTGTTCCCTGTATCTGTGCCTCTATTTCTCTATTGTTTGCCAGTTTATTTTATTCATTAGGTTCCACACATTAGTGGGATTATATGGTACTTGTGTTTCACCAACTGGATTATTTCACTTAGCATAATAATCTCCAGGACCATCCGTGTTGTTGCAAAAGGTAAGATTTTCTTATTTTTTTATGACCATGTCGTATTCTATTGTATAAATGTACCACAGCTTTTTCATCCACTCATCTACTGATGGGCACTTAGGCTGCTTCCGTATTTTGCCTATTGTAAATAATGCTGCACTGAACATAGGGATACATATGCTCATTTGAATCAGTGTTTTGGATTTCTTAGGCTATATTCCCACAAGTGGAATCCCTGGGTCAAAAGGCAGTTCCATTTTTAGTTTTCTGAAGAAACCCCATGCTGTTTTCCACAGTGGCTGCCCCAGTCTGCATTCCCACCAACAGTGCACTAGGGTTCCCTTTTTTCCACATGTTGCCAGCATTTGTTGTTTGTTGATTTATTGATGATAGTGATGATTTATTGATTCTGACCAGTGTGAAGTGATATCTCATTGTGGTTTTTATTTGCATCTCTCTGATGATTAGTGATGTTGAGCATCTTTTCATATGTCTATGGGCCCTCTATATATCATCTTTGGAGAAGTGTCTATTGAGGTTCTTTGGCCATTTTTAAAAATTTGTTTGTCTTCCTGGTGTTGAGTTGTGTAAGTTCTTTATATGTCTTGGAAATTAACCTCTTATGAGATGTATCATTGACAAATATGTTATCCCATGCAGTGGGTTCCCTTTTCATTTTGTTGATGGTTTCTTTCGCTGTGTAGAAGCATTTGGATTTGATGTAGTCTGATTTCCTCCTGGTTTCTGACTCTCTCATCTCAGAATTCTGCTGCTTGATACATTGACACCAAACTTACCTACCCACCCACAAGTTCCCCCACTTAGCTCACACACCATTGTAAATGCTGACTCAGATAGAATTACCAAGTGAAACACTAAGTTGTATGTTAACACAGATGTTTTCTATAAGCAATACTTCCTTGCCCACGGCCACCCCTTTAGCACTTAGAAGCAGCTGTATAAGTTCCTCAATGAGATTTCCAATACACAAAAAAAGTAATATGAAGATAAAAACACATGTACTAACTTGAAGATGGTTTAGGAAAGTAGATATAATCTTCATCTCTTCAACTAATATCATAGGGAGCATTTGTCTTTCTTTCTTACCAGGAAAATGGTAGCCTTTTTGTCAGGCTATTTTTAACTGCAGCTTTTTTATACTCTAGGATCCTGGCCTCTTTAAACCTTGCTGGTTTCATGCCACAGTAATTTGCCTGATGTCATACATTTCAATGCTTTCGTCATCTTACATGGACATCAATTTTTATCATAATTACTGTGGTGAAAGTGTCATAGTAAACAGAAAACTCAACCGAAATTTTAAAGTTAGTCTGTTTCTATTGGCAGGGATGAGTTTTCAGTATACAATAATTATTACTAAGTTAGACTATGCTTTGAGCTTGTTTATAAGAATAACTTATTATGATTAAGTAATGTTTAAAATGATGGGGTTGATTAAGGAAGGATATGCTTTAAATGTTGGGAACAGCTTTTTAAACCTAATAATTCAACAAAAATAATTAAAAATATTAAAAAATAAAATAACAAAATGTTCAGAAATATATGGCCAAACAGGAAAGATTTCAAAGCACCAGGACTTAAAATTCTCTGTATGAAAAACAAAAAGATGCTATATCAGTATTCCCTCATTTTCCAAAAATAATAGAGAAATAACATTACCTTATATATTATCTCTAGGTAACAAGGTGCTTCCTAATCTTTAATATGATTGTCAGAATGAAGCAATATTTCATAGATAAGGAAACTGAGGCTAGCTTTGTTTCCATTAAAAATTTACTTTATTAATTTCCTTGTCATCTGACACCAAGTCCAGCACACTTTTTCTACTTCATGCTCATCTTCACAAACTTCCCTTTTCAATTCATGCTGTCTCTTTTTAAAAACACCAGTATTGATGATGAACTGCTGGGTAATTTGCTTTGACTTAGACAGGCTTACAATGAAACACAAGGAAAGCAGAACACTTTTAACATCAACATATGTAGAGACTCTGTCTACCTATAACACTGAGCTATAGAAATAAAAGTTTGAAAGTCCAGTGAAAGAACACATTTTCTGTTATTGGTTCTGTTTTCTCTTCTGTAATAAATTGGTTTGGCTCTGGGGAAGGGAAAGAAAAGGCAATGATGGTTGTAAACTGCCTCTTTTATAAATATATAAATGTAAAACATGATGTATAACAGATATGTAAAACATATGTGTCCCAAACTGAAATGCAGGTTTTCCTAATGTACTGCTAACATACTTCACCCCTAGGCTTCCTTATTTCAGTTAAAGGTAACTGCAACCTTCTAGTTGTTAGGCCAGAAACCTTAGAGTCATCTTTAACTTCCTTATTTCTCTCATACCACACATCTAATCAGTCAGAAAATACTACTGGAGCTATCTTCACCATTTAACCAGAATTTAGAACCTTCTCATTACTTCCACTGCACTGTTGTATATGATCTGGCTTCTTGTTTCTTCTGTGATCTCATCTCCCACAACTCCTGGGAAGAAACAACCTAAAAATCCCTGATGACAAAAGAATGCTTAGCAGATTGAGGAAAATCAAAGAGGCCACAATTCTTAACATAGCAACCAGAATAATACTGCCTATTAGGAGTTTTTGAATCACTGTATTTTTTGGACTATAAGACGCACCCCCCCCCCGACATTTTGGGAGGAATAATGGTTATTAATGCTGCTGTTGAGTTCTGTTTACATTTACATTGGTGAAATATTATGTTATTTATGTTATTAAATATTTTACCACATTTTTTGCTTCAAAATTTTTTTTCCTATTTTCTTCCTCTAAAACCTAGGTGCATCTTATGGTCTGAAAAATATGGTACTGTTTCCTCCAAAGAGAATGTTCTTCAAATTTTCACAACCCTTTGCTCAAATTCACCTTTTTTAGTGTGGTGTTTCTTGACTACTCTACTTAAAATTATAACCTCCCAGCTCCAACATTCTTTGTCCTCCATTCCTGTGTAATTTATTTTTTATTTTTCAATTAAATTTATTGGGGTGACAATGGTTAATAAGAGTATAGGTTTCAAGTACACAATTGTATGGCACATCATTTTATATTGCATTGTGTGCCCACTTTTTTAATTAAATTTTTTTTATTGTTCAAGTACAGTTGTCTCCATTTTTCCCCACTCCTACCCTCAGTCCCACCCATCCTCACCTCCCACCCTGGATCCTACCCCCTTTTTGCTTTGTCCATGGGTCTTCTATAAATGTTCCTTGACAAGCACTTTTATCTAAAGCAGTAAAACATCATATGACCTATTTTAAAATTTTGCTCATTTTATTATTGTCTGTCTCCCCCTCTTACAATGTACACACCATGAGGACAGATTTTCCTAAGTCTTTTTAGTCCACTGTAATATCCCCAGTAGACATTCAGTTAATATTTATTGAACAAGAACATGAATAAATGAAACATAAGGCTATGGCAAGAAACACCGACACTTTCCACCAAGTCTTTTGATTGCTGGACTTTTCTCAGCACAATAGCATTATTTTAATTGTCAAGGGTTGATAATTACTGGGAACTCTAGAACATGTAAAAATCATCCCAATGCTTCATCTTTTATAAATACATTCTGATTTGGTTCATACAATATGAATTAAATGTTAGGATGAGCAATAAACTACTAATGTGCACTGAGAAAACAGGTTGCCATTCCACACTACCATTCATCAGTTTTCCATATTACTGGGGCCATACTGTATCCACAAAAGTACAAAATTGCCTTATCACAATGATTTTTCTCCCTTTTCTTCCCCAATGACAGGTTTTATAAGGGAAATTAGAAGTAGTAATGGGTGGGGGGGAAATGGGGACAAGTGTACTTGAACAACAATAAAAAAAGATTTAAAGCAAAAAAAAGTAGTCATTTCAAATCCATTAGCAGACCTCTATACAATACCAAAGAGAAAAAAGAGTCCCAACTGCAAAAAAAAAAAAAATGTTTTTTCAGTGAAGGTTGTCATGTCATTACATAACAGTGTATTTTCACATGCAAGTAGAAGATAGGTATATAAAAAGTCACTGGGCCCTGGCTGGTGTGGCTCGATGGATTGAGAGCTCACCTGCAAAGCAAAGGGTCACTGGTTCGTTTCCCAGTCAGGGCACATGCCTAGGTTGCTGGCCAGATCCCAAATGGCGGCACATGTGAGAGGCAACCACACATTGATGTTTCTCTCCCTCTTTCTCCCTCCCTTCCCCTCCCTCTCTCTAAAAATAGATGAATAAAATCTTTAAAAAAAACCCCACGGGGTCCTATCCCCACTCTAATCCTGTCTTATTAAATAGAATGGTAAATCATTAAATTAGCTGACCCACTTGGTGAAATTAAGTGAGAAGCATTCTATGTGCACATATGGACCAAAATTTGAAAGCAGCCATAGTAGAAATTATGGAAATCTACTCTAATGGGTGTGACACAGAAAGGTCTTTTCTTCTCAAATAGACAAATATACTACAGTGAACTGAAAGTAGTATTTGGAAATAATTTTCATGAAATTGTAAAGTAACATAGCTGGAAGGGATCATGGAACTAGTCTTCTGAGTACAAAAGAGTCTTCTCCAAGGCCATATACCTTTTTAATAGCAGATTATGATATAGGTTTCAGATCTCTAAACTCAGTACCAGTGCTACTTCTACTATACTATGTAGCTGCCTCTCTAAGAAATAAAGTAAGAAATTACTTTTCATGATGAGCTCTCAGGACTGTATTCTTGTAAACACTAGAAAATTTAATTTCTTCATTATGGACAACAAATGCGTGGTGCTTGATTGTTATTAACAATAATTGTTCAACAGATGGCATTTTGCCTCACAGTGTATATGATGTACCCTAGTTACCAAAACACATGAAAAAGGTAGAGTGGGCTGTAATCTAAGTTGTCAATTATGCGTGGACACTTGGTAGGGGTACTTTTAAAAAGGAAACATGATACGTGAATGTGAATGTAATGTTCTTATTTGTGCTCTTGAACTAATGCACAAAGTAGGGAGAAGGGGGGTAAGGATCAGGAATAAATGAGCATAACTGCACAATGATGCTGCAGTTGCTGTACAATCCTGATTACAAGGCTAAGCAAGAGACATGTATTCAAAAGTCACTGATTAAAATCTACCTTGACTGCCCTCCCCATTGCCAGCAGAATTTCAAAGCAATCCAAAGTGTGTCCCCTTCTAAGAAGATGCTTCTGCTCTAGTTATGTTGTTTTTCTTATGGGAGGTGTCACTGCATAATTAACAACTAGTTTCTCACCATTTGTAATACATTGTCTTACTATTATGACTATACGAATTCTACTGTTTCTTTAACACTCAACTCAGGTCTTAACTCCTCTTTGAAGCATTTCCAGTTATAAATGCTCATAAGGGGCTCTGATGGCTCTGAATTCCTAAAATCAGAATCACAGAATATTTCATATCAGTATTTCATATTTGTAAACTCTTTTATATTTATAAACTTTGTCAGCCCAACACAACTGATGTATTTAGAGCAGGGACCTTGGAAAGATTTTTATCTTCCATAGATCTCAGGTTATTCATCAGTAAAATAAAGTTAATTGCATTTATATCACAGAGCTCTTATTAGTAACATGACTAGCAGATAATAGACATTCATCAATGCTAGTTCACATGTGTGTGCATGTATGTGTATGTGTGCATTACCTATAAAGCCTAACATAGGGGCTTGCATATGTACACACCAAGTTCTGGCTGAACTAAACACACACATACACACACACACACACAAAACAGAACAATACAAACCATTTTCTTTTTGTTGTTAGATGTGGTGCTGCTGGTGGTAGAAATGTGTATTTATGGGCATGTTTGGTATAAAAGGTGAGAGGAAAGAAGTAGGGAAGAAAAAAGAAACTGAAGATATACCTCTGAAACATTACAATGGACAGTTATCCTCATTTCATTCAAAGTGGTGTTGGGAGTATAAGGAAAACAAGAAGAGGTAAGTTATATAGAACAATAAGGATTTACAACCAATTCATGCATAAATAAGTGGAACAACAAATCGGTATCTATCTCTTTGTTCTTGTCTTTGTCTCTCCCCTTCCTCTCTCTCTCTAAAATCAATAAAACAATAAGGGTTTACTGTGTCAAATTACCATTTGTTTAGGCATTAAAAATAAAAAAAATGTATTTGAACAATAAATAAGCAAACAAACAAATACTGAGTATTCTTTATTAAAACATAACACAATAATACCTGTCCAACCCTGCCAGACACATAAAATCTGTTTATAATAGCTGTCCATGAAGTAGCACAAAATATTCTTATATTTACAAAAAATCAAGTGCCAAGAAAAGAGATTATATCAAATAAAACTGAGTAAGAAAGATCAGATTGGAATTCCTCAAGCATTAATAGAAAATTCCCAGACACATGCACAATGTTCATAGGAATTTCCAAGGTCTTCCTGGGTGTTAAGTGTAGACTTTTCTTGGCAATTGTACCTATTGCTTAGGCTTAGAGACTGACACTAAATACCTTGAAAGGCTATAATTATGTTTCTTCAGGTCATTTTTGTTTTTTAGGTTCAGTTGTGGATAGTTGTGAGTTTGTTGTCGTTTTACTTTTCATAGTTTTGATCTTCTTGTTCTTAGGTGAGTCCCTTTAACATTTCATATAATAACTACTGAATATGGTTATTCAGTAGTAATAATCATCACTATTACCATTATTTGTATTACAGAGGATTTTACTATTTATAAAGCACTTCCACATATATTCAGATTCAATACAGAACTTAATTCAGCTATGAGCACCTATTATATCATAGGAACTTTTACATATATTTTCTGTGCTCCTTACAACATTTTATAAACTAGTAGAATGCTCTCCCTAATATTTCCAGTACCCAACTGGCACCATACATAGTTATTACAATATTATTGACTAAATTCTTTATGCTGTACTTTATATCCCTATGACTATTTTGTAACTACCAATCTGTACTTCTCAATTCACTTTGTAAAATATATGATTGTATAACCACTGTGCCATATACTTGAAACCAATACAAATTAATATTGAATGTAAGCAGTAATTTAAAAAAAATTAAATTTTTTATTGTTGTTCAAATAGAATTGTCCCATAAACCTAAAAGGAAAAAATGATGGAAGAACAGAGAAAAAATTAGAATGTACTTATCATATTTTGCAGATGAGGAAACTTGAGTCTCAGAAACTATGCTTTTCCAAGATCACAAGGATGATTAATGGCAGAGCTACAATAAAAATGTTTGATTTATAACCCTACAGAAGTTCCTATTCTCCACTTTACAATACTACAGTTAGATTCTTTTTAAGTATATTTTATTGATTACGCTATTACAGTTGCCCCAGTTTTTTTCTCCCCTTTATCCCCTCTGTGCCCTGCATCCCCTGTCTTTCAGCATTTCCCTCCTTAGTTCATGTCCATGGATTGTACATATAAGTTCTTTGACTTCTCTATTTCCAAAACTATTCTTAATCCCCCTTTATCTATTTTATGCCTACCAATTATGCTTCTTATTCCCTGTACCTTTTCCCCCATTCTCCCTGCTCATATCCCTGCTGATAACCCTCCATGTGCTCTCAATTTCTGTGATTCTGTTCTAGCCATTTGCTTAGTTTTCATTTTTGTTTTTTAGGTTCAGTTGTGGATAGTTGTGAGTTTGTTGTCGTTTTACTTTTCATAGTTTTTATCTTCTTGTTCTTAGGTGAGTCCCTTTAACATTTCATATAATAAGAGCTTGGTGATGATGAACTCCTTTAACTTGACCTTGTCTGGGAAGCACTTTACCTGCCATTCCATTCTAAATGAGAGCTTTGCTGGATAGAGTAATCTTGCATGTAGGTCCTTGCCTTTCATGACTTGGAATACTTCTTTCCAGCCCCTTCTTGCCTGTAAGGTCTCTTTTGAGATTCAGCTGATAGTCTTATGGGTACTCCTTTGTAGGTAATTCTTTCCTCTCATCTTGCTGCTTTTAAGATTCTCTCCTTATCTTTAATCTTGGGTGATGTAATTATGATGTGCCTTGTGTGCTTCCTTGGGTTCAACTTCTTTGGGATTCTCTGAGCATTCTGCACTTCCTGGAAGTCTATTTCCTTTGCGAGATTGGGGAAATTCTCCTTCATTATTTTTTCAAATAAGTTTTCTATTTCTTGCTCTTCCTCTTCTTCTTCTGGCACCCCTATGATTCGGTTGTTGGAGAGCTTAAATCTCTGTCCCAGAGATTCCTTAGCTTCTCCCCACCCTTTTTTTTGCATGCTTGTTTCTTCATTCTGTTCTGACTGGATGTTTATTTCTTTCTTTTGTGGTTTCCTTCCCTTCACTGTTGGTTCCCTGTATATTTTGCTTTGTTCCACTTTGTAGAGCCTTCGTTTCTTCCTTGATTTTATGACTGAAGTCAATCAATTCTGTGAGCATACTGATTATCAGTGTTTTGAACTCTGCATCTGATAGGCTATCTCCTTGTTGCTTAGCTTTTTCTGGAGTTTTGATCTGTTGTTTCTTTTGTGCCATATTTCTTTGTCTCAGCACACCTGTTATGTTGTAAGGGGGCAGAGCCTTAGGTATTCCCCAGGTTGGGGCAACCCTCTTTGTCATGCTGTGGTGCTGTCTGTTGGGGAGGGTTCAGAAAGGGAACAATGCAGCTCACTAGCTGCATTCTAGCCCTACTTTTCTATGAACTCTTCTGTGAGACTGGGGTTTTCTCCCATATTCACAACTCCCACAGGATTTTACAGCTAGAGGTTTTGAGTCTTTAGTTTCCCAATCGGCCAGGCCCTGCTTGCCTGAGTGGTCTATAGCCTTCCTGCAAGTCCCCCTTCTCCACCCTTCCTAGGGTTCTGGACAAATGTTTCTTTAACTCCTTGTTTGTTGGAGTTCCACACAGTTTGATTTTCTGATAATTCTGCTTGTTTATTGTTTTTAAATTGGTTGTTATCCTTCTTTTGGTTGTGTGAGGAAGTGAAGCATTTCTACCTATGCTTCCATCTTGGTGGGAACCCAACAGTTAAATTCTTAATAAATCCTTTTTTTTGTGTGTGTGAATTCCTGACACTTGAGGCTTAACCTATTAAAAAAAATTCAGTTCAACTCTCAGATACCACTCTGGCTTTTACTACCTTTGACACCATCATTCACCTGTTTTCTAGAATGACAGACTTAAAATTACTTTTTAATTCCTTTCTTTCAGTGCTTCTGTCTGCTGTACTGCCATATCTAATCTAATCTAAATCCTGATGAGTCTTCTTCTACATATACATTAAAGTTATGATTTTTCTTCTCTTGTACTCAAATTTTTCATCTATAAAATGAGAGGTGTTGAACTTATGTTCTTTGAATTTCCTACTAGCCCTAATAGTCTAGGATTATAATAAATATATGGGAATGTTAATATAGCCTAGGATTATAATAAATATATGGGAATGTTAATAGTTTATATTTCTGGTAGTGTAATTGCTTCCATTATTCCTTAATTCAACAAGTTCATATAGTAAGGGCAAAGATACAAACAGGCTTCCACTAATTACTCAGAAACATGGGAAGGAAGTAGACAGTATGATACATCATAAAATAGGCTTTCATTTTATGTCTTTGAAACCTATGTTTTCATTGATCTTCACAAATATGAGTTACTATTGTTGTAATTTAAAAAAAGGAACTAAATATAGAAACAAACCATCTATTCCTTCCAGAAGTATTTTTCAAGCATTCAGTACCTTCAAACCCTGTGAGATACAATGGTGAACAAGACAAATATGGCTCTTGTACTCATGAAACTTAAAATAGTGACTTAGAAACTTAAAATAGGTTCTTTGAAGAAGTATAATAGGGACATCTAACCTACTTAAGACATGTTTCTTGGAGTGTGTTCTGGATATGCTTGCATCAGAACCACTTAACCCCTTGAAAAATTCAGATTCTCAGGCCATGCAATAAACTTATTGAATCAAAAATCTGGATGTGGTGTCTAGGACTCTCAGGGTTTTTTTTTTAACTTTAATTTTAATTTTTCAATTACAGTTTACTCTCAATATTATTTTGTATTGGCTTCAGGTGTACAGTATAATGGTTAGACAATCATATACTTTTTAAAATGTTCCTCCTAAACTTTTCAGTAACCATCTGACATCATACATAGTATTATTGACTATATTCCCTATGTTGTTTAACAAACACTGCAAGAGGTTTTTCTATGCATTGCAGTTTGAGAAGCTCTGTTCTAAGGCATGACTAGTCTTACATTTTGTTCTTTTTATGTTTTGCATTATCTATAGTTTCTTCGGTAAATGTGAAATACTTAAGAAAAATCTTAAAATTTAAGAAAATTCAACCAAATGTGTTAGACTACTAGTTAACAGAAATCATTGGAGTGATCAAAATGTGGTGGATTTTAAGATGAAAGATGAAAAGTTAGATTTTGAAGGATGTGATGTCAATAGATTAGCTGAAAAAAAAAATTCCAAAAATACAAGAGTCTGGTAAGAAAAACATAAAGATTAGAATCAACAAAATAAAATTTGGGGATAAATGAAGCAAATCTTTCCAGAACAGAGTTAAGTCAGGGAGGAATGGGATGAGGTTAATGGGTATAGGGTAATATATCAATGGAAAGTCTTGTTTTCAAGCTGTGGTGTTTTGATTTCATTTAGGTTAATCAAAGGATTTCTTTGAACAAGGGTGGATGAGATTATGCAAATCATGCTTTCAAAAGATGCATTGGGTAGTGTTATGCAGACTAGAGAGAAAATGAGGAAACTAGAATAAAGGAGGTTAGCTAGAAAGACTAGTAGACTGATACATATCATTTTATGAAGTTTTGAACAGCAGTGATAGTTTTAAAATTTGTATTGAATGAGAGGTTAGGAATAGTGAATGGATTTTTTTTTTTAAATTTAGATTTTAAGAACTATATTCCCTATTTTTCCTTGTTTCTTTTTTTTAAGATTTTATTTATTTTAGAATGAGGGGAAGGGAGGGAGAAAGAGAAGGAAACACCAACACATGGCTTCCTCTCATGAACCCCCCACTGGGGACCTACCCTGCAACCCAGGCATGTGCCCTGGCTGGGCACCAAACCAGGGACCTCTTGGTTCACAGGCCAGCATTCAGTCTACTGAGCTAAATCCACTGGGGCTCTTGTTTTTTTCTTAATAGGTATAATCTTTTCCTGTTTCATTAGAGGACAGTGTTTTTTGTATTAGGATATTTAGCTCTTTCTTACATATGATGAGCTGATTTACCATGTTTAAGGATTGGCCCACTTGAATATTTGCTCTATATATTGTAAATTGTTTAGTAACAAAGAATTGTTCTCTTTAAATGCCCAACAAACAAATAGAACTGTTATTGACTTTACCAGCATTTGTGTTATGAGATCCTAAGAACAAAGCTCATCCCATAGGTTCAAGGTACAGCAAAGCTGATAAGGGAAATTTTTTTCTGTATTTAGATAATTGTTTAACAGTAGAGCTGAAGGGGACCATAGGGATTATCTAGTCCCACTATCTTACTTTACAAATAAGGAATTTGAAGCACAGAGAAGTTAAGAAGCTAAATTTGCATTAGCCAATAAGCCAGGGTCATAGAATCCAGTACTCTGCCTCCCATGGCGGGAAAAAGAATTCATCTGCTAATGTGGCAGATGCCTTCTCATAAGCATAGTCATGGAGTACCATATTTGCTAATACTAATCAAAATATATCAATATTTCTGTGAGAAAATTAGGCATAAAATTGAAAGTCCTCTAGATCCATAGTTCCAGTTTTAACTTGATACACTACCCCCCTCAATTAAATAGCACTTTCACAATGCTTCAGGGCCTTAGCTTTAAAACAATGAGAAAAGATTCTAGATTTTATAGTTTTGTGCATTTAACATCACACTAGAACCACATGGGTGCCAAAAATATCCTTATATTTAGATGGCCAAGGATAAGAGTATGAGGATAAAGAACAAGGGAAGATTTAGTTATGAACTGACCTAAATTTACCCAGAGAACAAAAATTGAAACAGTTGTTGTAGTACAGCTCATGTGTTGCCAGAAACAGTGCCGCCCTTGTACCAAATGAAGCAGCAATGCAGAGGGAGTGTGTCTATGTCTCTGAGCGGGATATTTCCTTCCTCCCATGGGACATATGTTTCAAGTTATAATTATAATCTCTGGCCAGGAGAGGATTTCTCTAGTAACACACACACACACACACACACACACACACACACATAACACACACCATCCAAGTTATTTATGGATTTGTCTCTTGATAAATCTAAGTCTAAGTTATTGAAGAGCATCCACCTTTTACTGCCCGGCATCTCACTAAAAGATCCAAGCCAACTGTCTGGTCCCCTTTCCTATATACACCCTTACAACGACCAATTACCCCATGGCCAAGTAAGGGTGCATTTATCTGTTATGCAACAACTGAACTTGTTTTGGGAGGAAACAACTAGTTCTACTTCTCTATGTCTCTGTCATTCTGTCTCTGTCTTTCTTTCTGTCTCTCTCTCTCTCTCACACATACACATAGGGCAGAACCATCAAACAAGACTGTTATCTTGTGTTTGGGTACTTGAAGCAATTACATACCCTTTACTTTGCCCAGACATAAAACTTTACTATTTTCAGAAAGTGATTCAGAGATAGAGATCCTCTAGAAGAGGAAAAGAAACTATCTTGGATACTGGAAAACTCCACTTCATATACATGAAAGCAGTTCATAAAAGCATACTCCCCAAAACATAGCTCCTTCTTAATTCCACATTTGCCCACCCTCCCTTTCCACATTCACATTGTAATCATTTCCCCTGCTGCTAGACTGACCTTAAATCACAAAGTTCCAGCCGTCTCACTTTCCTGTAGTTCAGAGCAACTCTTCTAAGCTGTACTGATCTGTTTGCTTAAATAACAGCTTTAGCCCAACCCATTAAAATATTTTTGACAAACTGATTCTGCCATTATTGACCCACTGATTTAGCAACTGCTATTCTCAGGACAGAGATGTCTGTATTAAATATGTTATAGAAATAAACTCAGCTATTTTGTATCAAGTAATTTCAATGTACTAAGTGATGGACTGACATTGTGTGCTTGTATATTTGGAAGCAGGGAACATGGGATGGGGTTTGTTCAAGGACAAAATAAACAAGCTCCCTCTAATCTCATAATACTTCTAATCTGTTGAGAGGAAAAAATATTAAAGCTCCCTAGAATTTAAAACATTTTTTTAAAGATCAGGAAAGAGAATAGTAGGGAAGTGTCACTCTAGCTGTACTTTAGATCCAACAGATGATGATAACAAAATTATTTAGCTACTTCATTTAAAAGTAGATAAGACCCATAGCATAATAGTTTTCTCTGAACTTCATCAACCAATGTCTTCAAACATTCTCTGGAAATTCTAATCCCTTTTTTCTGATACTAAAGGCTCATCTCAATATTGCAATATATCAGATAAAATATAAAGTATAAAACCACCCAGATGGCAGTGATTTCAAGAATTTTATTGTGAAACTTCTTGGCATTTTTGATATGTCCACAAAAGACACAAGAAACTTTAAACTAAAAATTTGGGTTATAAATGTGTTACGTTGTTACTTAAGGCAAATATTTGTAAGGGAACATGTTCTTGGTGAGATTGAACATAAAGAAAAATATTCAATACTTGATCGCACCGTTGCTTCATTCTCATTCTGTCTCCCTCCCCCTGCCTGACATGAAACATTCTTCCATGAAATGCCATTAATAACTATAACATTTCCAGACATTCTGTGCAGCAAGATTCAGATGACCAAAGTGGTAAGCAAGTACATGCAGCAAACTGAATAGGGTCATGGCTGCAAGTCAGAAGCATTCAGATTCCAACTTTGCCATTAACTAGTTGTGTGACCTTGGGCAAATCCTGTAATTTCTCTGTGGCTCAGTCACCTATCAGTTAAATAAGGGTGTTGGACTATATAATCTCTTATGCCCCTGATAAATTTCACAATCTATCAATTTAATTTAAAAGTTAGTTAACAGATACCAAAACTGTCCTGTTACCTCTGAAATTTCAGTGTAATGTTTTATATATTTGTATACATTGTCTTATTTGATGCTCATAAAAGCCCAGAGGTAGGCATACATCCTCACACCTACATTAACTATAAACAAGTTTAACCTCAGAATGTTTAGGAGTCTTTTAACTAAGATCACTCAATAAGTGGTAATGATTCAAAGGCAAATATTTCTGGCCGTGATCCTTCTCATACCACTATACAATTAGTTGATTACTAATAAGGTAAGCAATTCCTCCAAGAGGTGGAGAAATCAGGCTTACTTTTAAAAAATTAACTATATTCACCATGCTGTGTAATATATCCCCATGACTTATTTTATAACTGGAAGTTTGTACCTTTTGTCTCCTTCAACGATTTCATTCACCACCTGCTACCTCTGGCAACAACCAATCTGTTCTCTGTATCTATGAGCTGGTTTTTTTTTTTTATTCTTGACACTATTACAGATGTCCTCAATTTTTCCTCCATTAGCACCCCTCTACCCAGCCCCCAACCCCCAGCCTTCACCACATTGTTGTGTTTTAGATTTCACATATAAATGAGATCAAACATTATTTGTATCTGACATTTCTATTAGCATAATGCACCAAAAGTCTATCCATGTTGTTACAAATAGTAACATTTCATTCTTTTTTATGGGTCAATAGTATTCCATCTGTGTGCGTATTCACAAATGGTCACTGCTACAAATTCAATATGCCCAGGAGTCCCTGATTTGAAGAGAGAAACTTTATTCTAGTGAAAGCTGTTTGAGGAAAACAGCTTCAAGTGAAGCACCACAGCAGTTCAAATGAAAGTCTTAGCAGCTCAAATAGCTACACGTTAGAGTTCCAATGAGACCAGCTCCAGCTGGGGGAAAAGCAGTCTTCTATGGAAACCAAAACTGAATTCCACCAAGACTCAGGGTAAAGCTGAGTTATAAGGTGAGAAGTTCCCACCCCTGCCCCCTTATTGGTTCATTTATATGCAAATGAATATTCCAAGTCCACATAAGTTTGAATGGTCCAAAAAGCATGGTCCTGACTGGTCCTTGTGGAACTACTGTGGTTCGTCAGTAAGGATGCAAATGAGAATAGAGCCCTGCAGCTCTGATTGAACAGAGCATATCTCAGCCCATTGGGCAAAATGAGATTCCAGAAATTCCTTTAAGAAGGATTGGCTTAGACAGCAGGAGTACAGTACAGGAGCCTTGGCAGCTCAATCTGTGGCCTTTATCTGACATTATGCAGAGTGTGAATAAAAGACTTTAGTACAAAAATGACCGCTAGACTCTGATTATGAATTTGGGTCTGATTACTTCAAGGAGAACTTATTAGTAGGTACATTCTTTCTCGGCATTAAATATATATAAATATATGCATTGGTGACACATTGTATCCATATCTTGGCTATTGTAAATCATGCTGCTATGACCATGGAAGTGCATATATCTTTTGAAATTACTAAGGTTTTATTTATTTACTTATTTCAATTACAGTTTATTTCCAATATTATTTTGTATTGGTTTCAGATATACAGCATAATGGTTAGAAAATCATATATTTTATAAATTGTTTCCCCTGGTATTCCCAGTAATGGTATGTAAAGTACGGCATAGGGAATATAGTCTATTTAGTGTTTTTGTTTACTTTGAATATATACCAAGAAGCAGAATTGCTGTATCATATGGTTGTTCCATTTTTATTTCAAAGATTTTATTTATTTATTTATTTATTTATTTATTTATTTATAGAGAGAAGGGAAGGGAGGGAGAAAGAGAGGGAGAGAAACATCAACATGTGGTTGCCTCTCACACACCCACTACTGGGGACCTGGTCCGCAACCCAGGCCTGTGCCCTGACGGGGAATCAAATTGGCGACTCTTTGGTTAGCAGGCTGGCACTCAATCCACTGAGTCACACCAGCCAGGGCTAGTTTTAATTTCTTGAGAGACCTTCATAATGTTTCCTTTTGTCTTTTTTGGGGGGCGTGGTTACCGATTTTATTTCTGGACTTTTCTTTTCATGTTTGTCTTGTTTTCCTCTGGAAACATGCCAGTTACATGTCCGTGCTGGGAAACACCATGATGTGCAACTCAAAACACATACAGACTCAACTACCCACCTACCAGAGACTGTCACAGATACGCTAGCCACAGGAGAGGTTCTGCTGTGTTTGTACCCACCTCAGGCCTCTGAGCTCACAATGTTCGCCCTCCACTAGGACACACTCGGCCTCCAGGACCCAGTTTGATTCAGACACAGAAGCTGCAGCCAGAATGGTTGACATAAGCAGAGGCAGAGACCCTGCGGGTAGGTCACGGCCTGGGAGCACACTAGCCACACCACTGGGCATGGCCGCCAAGTATGTAAATCTTTTTGGTTTGGTGGAGTGCTAGGTGATTGGGGCATACAGCATTGTGGGCAGGCTTCAGTGAGATCTAAAGCCTCTTTAAATGAGCATCGTGCGGCCCTGAACAGAACAGACAGAACAGGGAAACACAACAAATTCAACACACCTGAAACCGAATGACTCCAGAAGCCAGTGACCAAGTCGTAGGGCACAGCACCACAGTGGCACATTAAATCATACTTGTAATAACAACAACAACACAACTTTCATAGCTATATGCAAAGAACAATATGGCTATATAAACTACCAGGATGGTCAATGCCAGGTCAGATGGAGAGTCCATCATAACAGGAGCAGGGAGAAGATACAGACACGGGCCTGTCCTCAGAGACACAAGGTGGCCACAGCCAGAGCCAGTCCCCACCAGGTCTATTTGAGGATCTCATCTGCACATCTGTTTGCTGAAGCAGGAGGCCGTGGGACAGACAGAGCCTAGCCACTGGTCTATCCATGGCTAAGTGAAGCATGAGGTATCACGGAAGGGCAACCTCTTTGGAACACAGCAGTAATCACATTGTCAAAATTGATCATGTAAAAAACATCTACCAATACCAAAGGCATCCATTAAACATTTTTTTTATGAGAAAATTAGAACTACATGGCAGTATATAACATCGTAAAACAAAAAAATGTGATCCTAGCCCTGGCTGGCGTAGCTCAGTGGATGGAGCGCGGGCTGGGAACCAAAGTGTCCCAGGTTCGGTTCCCAGTCAGGGTACATGCCTGGGTTGCAGGCCATGACCCCCAGCAACCACACATGGATGTTTCTCTCTCTCTCTCTCTTTCTCCCTCCCTTCCCTCTCTAAAAAAATAAAATCTTTTTTTTAATATTTTATTTATTTATTTTTTTAGGGAGGGAAGGGAGGGAGATAGAGAGAGAGAGAGAGATAGAAACATCCATGTGCGGTTGCTGGGGGTTATGGCCTGCAACCCAGGCATGTACCCTGGCTGGGAATCGAACCTGGGACACTTTGGTTCCCAGCCCGCGCTCCATCCACTGAGCTACGCCAGCCAGGGCTAAAAAATAAAATCTTCAAAAAAAAAAAAATAAATAAATAAATAACTTTTCAATATTAAATTACTAAACAAGCCAGGAATAAAAGAGAACCTCCTCATCCTGACAAAAAGCGTATACAAAAACTAATAGGTGTAATATTGTATATTATGTATATATTATGTAATATTATGTAATATGTACACTTTCTCCTGGAGTGGACCCTCATCTTCTGGGACCTGGGGCCGGCACCTCCCTAGCCATGGGCAACCTCAAATGTTCAAGTGTGAAACTTCAGTAGCCATGCAGGCCAGGTCTATCTCTTTTTCCAGCCCCCCCGCCCCACCTCCGCAGTCTTGGGGTTTAGGCTCTGCTTCTGGGCCTGGTGCAGACTGGCAGGCCAGGAGGCAGTCTGAATCACACGTAATCACTTTGGAGAGGAATCGCGTGAGACCCGGGTTGCGTGTAATCCGTCTGAGGAATCACGTGATACCCGAGCACAGCCGGGGTCGCACATAACCACTTTGGAGAGGAATCGCGTGAGACCCTGATGCGGCCAGGGTTGCATGTAATCACGTCTGAGGAATCACGTGATACCCGAGCACAGCCCGGGTCGCACATAACCACTTTGGAGAGGAATCGCGTGAGACCCTGATGCGGCCAGGGTTGCATGTAATCCGTCTGAGGAATCACGTGATACCCGAGCACAGCCCGGGTCGCACATAACCACTTTGGAGAGGAATCACGTGAGACCCTGATGCGGCCAGGGTTGCATGTAATTCGTCTGAGGAATCACGTGATACCAGAGCGCAGCCCCGGTCACAAGTAATCGCTTTGGAGAGGAATCGCCTGAGGCCCTGGCGCAGCCGGGGTTGCAAGTAATCACGTCTGAGGAATCACGTGATACCCGAGCGCAGCCCAGGTCGCACGTAATTGCTTTGGAAAGGAATCACGGGAGGACCAGAAGCTGTTGGAAATTCCCAAGTGCAAGCCTTGCACTAGGGGCCATCAGGCTCCCAGCAGGACCATGGAGGGCAGGTTGGATATGAACTTCATGTCTGTGGCACACAGGGTGGTGAAGGTCTGCCCGTGTTTGCAGATGGTCTGTTTGTTCTCCTCAGCCACCGTCATCTTGGAGAGGAAGTGGTCGATGAAATCCTGCTGAGTCGTGGTAGCCAGGGTTTTTTTTTTCTTTTTTAATTTTATTTAAATTGTTGTTCAAGTACAGTTTTCTTTTACTCCCACCCCCCCAGCTCTCCCCACCTCTCTGCCATTTCCACCCCCTCATAGTTGTTGTCCATGTGTCCTCTATACTTGTTCCTGTAAACCCTTCCCATTCTCCCCTGAAATTCCCTCTTCTCTCCCCTCTGGTCACTGTCAGCCTGTCCTCTATTTCAGTGATTTTGGTTATATTTTGCTTGCTTCTTTGTTTTGTTATTTAGGTTCCTGTTAAAGGTGAGATCCTGTGGTATTTGTCTCTCACCACCTGGCTTACTTCACTTAGCACAATGCTCTCCAGCTCCATCCATGCTGTTGCAAAGGGTAGGAGCTCCTTCGTTCTTTCTGCTGCGTAGAATTCCATTGTGTAAATGTACCACAGCTTTTTGATCCATTCATTTACTGATGGGCACTTAGGTTGCTTCCAACACTTGGCTGTTGTGAATTGTGCTGCTATGAACATCGGGGTGCATAGGTTCTTTTGATTGGTGTTTCAGGGCTCTTAGGAAATAATCCCAGCAGTGGAATTGCTGGGTCAAAAGGCAGATCCATTTTTAGTTTTCTGAGGAAGTTCCAAACTGCTTTCCATAATGGTTGTACCAGTCTGCAGTCCCACCAACAGTGCACTAGGAACCCCCTTTCTCCACATCCTCTCCAACACTTGTTGTTTGTTGCTTTGTTTATGATGGCCATTCTGACTGGTGTGAAGTGGTATCTCATTGTGGTTTTAATCTGCATCTCTCTGATGGCTAGCGATATTGAGCATCGCTTCATGTGTCTTTGGATTTTCTGTATGTCCTCCTTGGAGAAGTGTCTGTTCAGGTCCTTTGCCCATTTTTTAATTGGGTTACTTGTCTTCTTAGAGTGGAGTCGTGTAAGTTCTTTACATATTTTGGAGATTAAACCCTTGTCTGAGGTATCATTAGCAAATATGTTTTCCCATACAGTTGGTTCTCTTTTTATTTTGATACTGTTTTCCTTAGCTGTGCAAAAGCTTTTAATTTTGATGAGGTCCCATTTGTTTATTGTTTCCTTTATGTCCCTTGCTCTAGGGGACAAGTCAGTAAAAAAGTTTCTGTGTGAAATATCTGAGATTTTCCTACCTACGTTCTCTTCTAGGACTTTAATGGTGTCACGCTTTATATTTAAGTCTTTTATCCACCTTGAATCTATTTTTGTATAAGGTGTAAGTTGGTGCTCGAGTTTCATTTTTTTGCATGTAGCTGTCCAGTTCTCCCAACACCATTTGTTGAAGAGGCTATTTTTACTCCATTTTATGTTGTTGCCCCCTTTGTCTAATATTAACTGACCGTAGAGACTTGGGCTTATTTCTGGGCTCTCTGTTCTGTTCCATTGGTCTATGTGCCTGTTTTTATGCCAGTACCAGGCTGTTTTGATTACAGTGGCCTTGTAGTATAGTTTAGTGTCAGGTATTGTGATTCCTCCTACTTTCCTCTTCTTTGTCAAAATTGCAGCAGCTATTCGGGGTCGTTTATGGTTCCATATAAATTGTTGAAGTGTTTGTTCTATGTCTGTGAAATATGCCATTGGTACTTTAATAGGTATTGCATTGAATGTGTAAATTGCTTTGGGTGGTATGGACATTTTGATGATGTTCATTCTTCCAGTCCATGAACATGGTATATGTTTCCATTTGTTTGTGTCTTCCTTGATTTCTTTGTTTAGTGTTGTGTAGTTTTCTGAATACAGGTCTTTTACTTCCTTGGTTAGATTTATTCCTAGGTATTTTATTTTTCTTTTTGCTATGTCAAATGCGATTTTTCCCTGACTTCTGTTTCTGCTGTTTCATTGTTGGTGTACAGAAATGCCTTTGACTTCTGGATATTGACTTTGTATCCCACAGTTTTGCCAAATTCCTTTATTAGGTCAAGCAGTTTTTTAGCAGAGTCTATAGGATTTTCTAGGTACACTATCATGTCATCTGCAAACAGTGACAGTTTTGTTTCCTCCTTTCCAATTTGGATGCCTTTTATTTCCTTTTCTGATTGCTGTGGCTAAAACTTCCAATACTATATGGAATAGAAGTGATGAAAGTGGACAGCCTTGTCTTGTTCCTGATCTTAGTGGAAAAGATTTTAGTTTTTGCCCACTGAGTATAATGTTGGCTGTAGGTCTCTCATATATGGCCTTTATTATGTTGAGGAATGCTCCCTCTATTCCCACTTTGCTGAGTGTTTTTATCATAAATGGGTGCTGTACCTTATCAAATGTTTTTTCCATATCTATTGACATGATCATGTGATTTTTGTCTTTGCCTTTGTTATGTGATGTATTACATTTACTGATTTGTGAATATTGTACCATCCTTGCATCCCTGGGATGAATCCCACTTGGTCATGGTGTACGATCTTTTTAATGTATTGTTGGATGTGGTTTGCCAATATTTTGTTGAGGATTTTAGCATCTGTGTTCATCAGCAATACTGGCCTGAAGTTTTCTTCCTTTGTTGTGTCTTTATCTGGTTGTGGGATTAGGATGATGCTGCCTTCATAAAAAGAGTTTGGGAGTCTTCCATCATTTTGGATTTTTTGGAATAGTCTGTGAAGAATAGGGATTAGCTCTTTCTTAAATGCTTTGTAGAATTCTCCTGTGAAACCATCCAGTCCAGGGCTTTTGTGTGTTGAGAGTTTTTTGATTACTGCTTCAATTTCATCTGCTGTTTTTGGTCAGTTCAGGCTTTCTGTTTCTTTTTTATTGAGTTTTGGGAGATTATATTTTTCTAGAAATTTGTCCATTTCACCTAGGTTTTCAAATTTCTTGGCATACAGTTCTTCATAGTAATTTCTACAAACCTTTGTATTTCTGTGGTGTCAGTTGTAATCTCTCCTCTTTCATTTCTAAATGTGTTTATTTGGATCCTTTCTCTTTTTTTCTTGATGAGCCTGCTTAAAGGCTTGTCAATTTTGTTAATCTTTTCAAAGAACCAGCTCCTGGATTCATTGATCCTTAGGTTTGTGCTTTTAGTCTCTATGTCATTTAATTCTGCTCTGATCTTGGTTATTTCCTTCCTTCTGCTTGCTCTGGGCTGTCTTTATTGTTTTTCCTCGAGTTTTTGTAGATGTAGGGTTAGGTGTTTGTTTGAAATGTTTCTCTCTTTTTTAGGTAGGCCTGTATCACTATGAACTTCCCTCTCAGGACTGCCTTGGCTGTGTCCCATAAATTTTGGGTTGTTGTGAGTTCATTTTCATTTGTTATCAGAAAATTTTTGATTTCTTCCCTTATTTCATTCTTGACCCATTCATGGTTTAATAGCATGCTATTCAATCTCCATGATTTTGAGTGTTTCAGGTTTCTTCTCTTGGGGTTGGTTTCTAGTTTCAGTCCCCTGTGGTCAGAGAAAATGTTTGGTATAATTTCAATTTTCTTAAATTTCTTGAGGCTTGCTTTGTGTCCTATAATGTGGTCTATCTTTGAAAATGTTCCATGTGCGTTTGAAAAGAATGTGTATTTTGCTTCTTTGGGATGAAGGGCTCTATATAAAGCAGTTAACTCAATTTCCTCTAGGGCATTGTTCAATGACACAATATCTTTGTTGATATTTTGTTTGGGATATCTGTCCATTTTTGACAGTGGGGTGTTAAAATCCCCTACTATAATTGTGTTACTCTCAATATCCTTCTTAAAGTCCTCTAAGATTTTCTTCATGTATTTGGGTGCTCCAATGTTGGGTGCATATATGTTGACAATGTTTATGTCTTCTTGGTGGATTCTTCCCTTGAGTATTATGAAGTGGCCTTCTGGGTCTCTTTTTATGGCCCTTTTTTGGAAGTCTATTTTGTCTGATATGAGTATTACTACCCTGGCTTTTTTTCCTGTCCATTTGCTTGGAAAATTTGTTTCCAGCCCTTCACTTTTAGTCTGTGTACATCTTTTGTCCTGAGGTGCGTCTCTTGTAGGCAACATATGTGTGGGTCATGCTTTCTTATCCATTCTGCTATTCTTTGTCTTGTAATTGGAGCATTTAATCCATTTACATTTAAGGTTATTACTGATAGGTGCTTATTCATTGCCATTTTCATACCTGTGTTCCTCTCTCTCTCTCTCTTTCTCTCTTCCTTCTTTTCCTTAAAGCAGTCCCTTTAGCATCTCTTGCAGAGCTGGTTTGGTGGAGGTGTATTCTTTTAGACTTCTTTTGTCTGGGAAGCTTCTTATTTGACCTTCTATCTTGATTGAGAGCCTTGCTTGTAAAGTAGCCTTGGTTCCAGACCTCTGGTTCGCATTACTTGGAATAATTCTTGCCAATCTCTTCTGGCTTGGAGTGTTTCCATTGAGAAGTCAGCTGCTAGCCTTATTGGGGCTCCCTTGTATGTTACTTTCTGTTTCTCCCTTGCTGCTTTTAAGATTCTCTCTTTGTCTTGGTATTTTGCCATTTTAATAATGATATGTCTTGATGTGACCCTCTTTGGGTTCCTCTTGATTGGAACTCTCTGTGTTTCCTGGATTTGTGTGACTTTTTCTCTCATCAAATTAGGGAGGTTTTCCATCATTACTTTTTCAAATAGGTATTCTATCCCTTGCTCTTCTCCTTCTCCTTCTGGTATCCCTATTATACGGATATTATTACATTTCATATTGTCTTGCATTTCTCTTAATCCCTCTTCATTCTTTCTGAGCCTCTTTTCCTTTTCTTGCTCTTTCTGGGTGTTTTCTTCTACTTTGTCCTCTAGCTCGCTGATCCGATCTTCTGCTTCATCGATCCTGCTTTTCATTCCTTCTACTGTGTTCTTCAGTTCAGAAATTGTATTCTTCATTTCCTCTTGGTCCTTGTTGATAGTTTCTATTTCCTTTTTCATGTTGATGTAGTTTTCATTGAGTTCATTGTAGCTTCCCTGTAGTTTCTCGTAGCTCATTGAGCTTCCTGACAATCATTGTTTTGAACTCATTATCTGGTAGTTGAATTGCCTCTATTTCATTTAGCATTCTTTCTGAGGCTTCCTCCTTTCCTTTCATTTGGGGATTGTTTCTTTGTCTTCCCATTGTTTGTGAGACTCTTCTTGTTCACCTCAGCTTCTTAAATTGATCTGTTCTGGCTCCCTGGGTTTACGGTGTGAACTTCTGTGGCAGACTACCTGTGAGACTCAGTGGTGCTGTTTCCTTGATCTCCCAAGCTCACTAGTCTTGGGCTGTCATTTAAGTTGGCTTTGTGT
Organism: Phyllostomus discolor; assembly: GCF_004126475.2. Lineage (NCBI taxonomy): Eukaryota > Metazoa > Chordata > Mammalia > Chiroptera > Phyllostomidae > Phyllostomus > Phyllostomus discolor. The sequence goes on from NC_050198.1 coordinate 103,167,598, forward strand.
TTGCCTTTGGTTTTTTATTGTTGTTGGGCCTTTCTTTGGTGGTTCCTAACTCACCAGCTGGTTAAGTGAGGGTCACTCTGTCCACCACCTTCTGTATTTTGTTGTGCTGGTGAGGGCAGGTTGTGTTGAAGCTGGTTCTTCCATATGTATAAGGTTTAAAGAATTCTCTCTTGCTCTTGTTCAGTTGTTTGTATGGGGTACTGTCTCTACTGTTTAGTTGTATTTCCAGATAGGTCCTGAATTGATTTTTGTTTGTGTGGTTACTACTCCCTCCTTCACCTTCTCCTGTTATCTGTTAGTGGTTCCTTTGTTGTTGGGTTTCCTCTTCCAGTAGGTATCCTGGTGTTCACCTCCTCCACCTACTCTTTTTTGTGATCAGCTGGAGGGGGAAGGCAAAATGGTTTAAGACAGCAAGAGAGTATTCTATGATATTTACAGTAGCAGCAAGTAGAGAAGAGATAGGAGATCCTTTGACTATGTGTAGTGTTAACCGTGATCTTCCACCCAGCTAGCTGATTTTTAGAAAGGATGGAAAGAAGATAAGACTCTTGTTGGGGGAGGAAGGATTGTGAGTTGGATCTATAAAGCAGAGAGGTTGTGGGCGGTCAGATTCTGGGGTAAGGTGAGAGTAAAGGATAGTAAATAGGTGTAGTGTGTGAGAGAATAGAGTTAACCACTACAGTAATAGCGTTCAGGAAACTTTGAAATGGGCTAAGATCTGGGAGGGGTGTTGTGAAGTAATTACAATTGCATGGAACAGCAATTATTTATAATCATAATAGGGCAACAATCATATGACAGAATCTATGAGATTTAGGTAACAAGATTAGGGAGTACAGAACCTCGAGTAGTGTGCTAATGGGACACAGGTGAGTTAAAGGACAGTAGATTAGCAATACACTATGAAAGAGATATCAGGGGAAAGCTGTCAGGTCATACAATATAACCATCCTAGCAAAGCAGACTATACAAAAAGAAGAGGGATACAAAAATAGTATTTAAAAAGATGTAAGAATACTGGAAAAATAATAATAATACAAATATGCAATAACTTGCAGGTTCTCTGTAATAGCAGAGTGAAATTTGTCTCACTGTCCCAGCTGTTGTGATGCTTCTTCTTTGGGTTCAAGTTTGGTCTTTTCACAGATCCAGAATTTTGTCTCACTTGTAGGTATTTAGAAAAAATTTAAAAAAATAAAAATAAAAAAGGCAGACAAAGAAAGGAAGAAGAGATAAAATTGGAGGAAAGGAAGGAGGAAGGAATAAAATAAGAAAGCAGGAAAGAGGAAGAAGAAATAAAAGAGAATAAAAATGTTAAAAATTAAAAAATTAAGAATTGTTAAACAAAATAGAATAAAATTAAAAAGTCTCTTGGTTTCAAAGTGGCGAAACCAGTTTTTCTGCTCTTGCTGGCTGCAGCAGGCTGAGGGATGATTGGTATGGCTTTTCTTCCTGGGTCAGTGGCGTGCCCACTGGCTCCCACACTGCCTGGGAAGCTAATGTGGCTCCTCATCCTTTCGCTCTGGGTGTGGGAATCAGGCCTTTCCCCAGGGTTACTGCTGTGGACTGGGGTGCGGGGATGTTCTCCCGGCAGCACCCTCGGCTGGGTGGCTGGGAGGCTGGAGTGATTGATTGCTTTAGGAGAATTCCCCAAACAGTGTCTGTATTTTCATTGCTTCCTCTTAAGAAATTCCTCCTGTTCAAGGCTGCTGCTCCACACAGTGGCCTGGCTTCTCCCGCTGCCTCCAAACTCTCCAGCCAGACCAGTGACTGTGGGGGCGGGGCCTGCTGCTCGACCCAGCCTCTCCAGTGTCCACAGCTTCCAAAGGTGCTCAGAGCCCTTGTGTGTTTGCTAGCACCTGGATTCCTCCCAGTGCCTCTCAGACCGTGTTTGCCTGGGGAGGGAACCCCTTGGGGCTCTCTCCCAAGGACTCTGTGGCAAACCCAACAGCGGGCACTGGGCCTGGGGCTGCAGCCCCCAGACCCCATGCTGGTCCCTGGGACCCTACCTTGTTGCAGCACTCTTCTTAGGGTCTGGTTTTCCAGTTCCGCCACAATCCTTGGTCCCCTGTTTTCACATATGCTGAAGTATGTTGGTTGCTTGCTTCTCTACTCCATAGATCGGCCAGGATTTTCTCCCCTGAGCAGAGGGAAGCCAAATCTGTTCATTCCTACTCTGAGGCCATCTTAGTCCACTCCCCACCCCCCAACCAGGTTCCTTTTGAGTTTGTTTACCAGCAGCTCATTGGACCAGATGGAGTTGTCAGTGTAGATGCACACCTCCTCTGCTGTCAGGGGGATGGGCTCCTTCATCTTTGAGGCCATGAACAGGCAAGTAGCCCCCAGCAGCTGCAGGCAGCTCTTCTTTAAGGGCTCCAGGGACAGGAAGTGGTCCAGGTAGCTCATAGGCAGGGGAAGACCTCCTCTTCATACTTAGGCTCCTTACAGACCTCCAGCACCCAGGTGGGCACAATCTTACGCATGGATGGCAGGATCTCCTTTTGCACACACTTAAAGTACAACACAGATGGTGCACAGGTCTCTTCAGCCTTGAGCATGGCCCGGAGTACATGGTCATTGAAAAGGTTGGCATCCAGGTACATTCGGGTACTTTCGGCGGATGGTCTCCACCTCGCAGCACAGGAGCTGGTCCTCCATGGCTGGGGCTCTGCTGGTTGCTGGGGCTGGTGGTGACTCCAGGGCTCAGTCCACACTCATCTCTAGCTCCTGTGCCCGGTGCTCCCCTGAGCTCTTCTGCCCCTTGCCAGAGAGCACAGACCCTGCTGCTCAGTGTTACTGTGCCAACAGCCCTCTGCGTAATGTTTTCTATATTGGCTGCACCAATTTACATTCTCAGCAATAGTGTACAAAGGTTTGCTTTTCTATGCATCCTTGCCAACACTTATTTGTTGTCTTTTTTTATGATAATCATTCTAACAGGTGTAAGGTGATAATCTTGTGGTTTTCATTTGAATATCCCTGATGTTAAGCATCTTTTCTTGCACCTGTTTACAATCTGTATGTCTTCTTTGGGGGGAAAAAAAGCCTATGCAGGTCCTCTATCCATTATTTCATTGATTTTTTAAATACTATTGAGTGTTTTAATTCTGTTGAGTTATTTGAGTTTCTTATATACAGGGTCTAGCACAAATAACGCCCCTTTTTATTACAAAATCTTTTATTACCAAATCATAAGTATGTAATTGTATAACATAATGATATCACACTCAAGCACACCATATGACATTTTAGGTGAAATGTTCAAATTAAAATTATAAATTATCACACCCATATGATTATCCTACCAACCACACGGAAGCAAGTGTTTGTTCTGCTGGACCCTGTATTTTGCATATTAACCTCTTATCAGATATATCATTTGAAAATATTATCTCCCACTTAGTAGGTTGATTTTTCATTCTATTGATGATTTCCCTTGCTGTATGAAAGCTTCTTAATTTGATGTAATTTCAGCTGTTTATTTTTGCTTTTGTTGCCTGTGCTTTTGGAATCATTCCCCCAAAATTATCACCAAGACCAAGGTCAAAGAGATTACTGCCGATATTTTCTTCTAGGAGTTTATAGTTTCAGGCCTTAGATTCAAGTCTGTAATCCATTTTCAGTTAATTTTTGAAGATAGTGGTTGAGGTTCATTATTTTTCATGTGGCTGTCCAGTTTTCCCAAAAACATTTGTAGAAGAAACTGTCCTTTCTAAATTGCGTATTCTTGGCTTCTTTGTCATGAACTAGTTAACCATATTTGTGTTGGTATATTTCTAGATTGTTTATACTACTCCACTGATCTATGTTTCTATTTTTATGCTAATACTATACTGTTTTTATCACTAAGTTTGTGACATAGTTTGAAATCAGGGAGCATTATGCCTGAAGCTTTGTTTTTATCCTTCAAGATTGCTTTGTCTGGCTACTGAGTTTTTTTGTGGTTCCATACAAATTTCAGGATTGTTTGTTCTATTTCTGTGTAAAATGCCCTTATAATTTTGATAGGAATTGCAGTGAATCTGTTGATTGCTTGGGCAATATAGACATTTTAACAATATTAATTCTTCCAGACCATGATCTTAGAATATTATTTCATTTATTTGTGTGTTTTCCAATTTCTTTCATTAGTATCTTATAGTTTTTGTTGTATAGTTCTTTCATCTTCTTTGTTAAATGAAGATGGTATTTTATGTTCTTGATATAATTATAAATGGATTTTTCTTATTTTTTTCTGATACTTTGTTATTAGAGTATTAGTGAATTTTCCAGTTCTCTTCTGGTTAAATCAGATTTACTTTTATGTACTGTTGATACTTAGTTAGAAAGACAGAGACCAGACCACTTCTCAGTGCTGACATAATTCCTTATGCCTACTCAAAATCTCAATTTTACCTGAAATTCAACATGTCCAATAATGAAATAATGGTCTCTCTACCATCACCAAACACACACACACACACACACACACACACACCTGGAGGGAAGTGTTCTCTATCCAGTTTAAGCAACACAAGTGTCACCCTTAGCACCTTTTCCCCCTTACTTCCCATAATGTATCCATCACTAAAGCCTTATGTTTACTGCCTAAATTTATCTAAATATATCTATGTGTAACCAGCTCTATTCCAATACACTATCCAAAATTATCGTGTTTGGAATAGGCAAGATAGTCACCTAATCTATCTCCTTGTTTCCATTCTCTCCCTTCCCTAAAATATTGTCTTTCCATTCAGCGGATTCCAAATCATAATAATAATTTCAAATTGTAAATTCAGTCATGCCACTCTTAAACCCATTCCTTGGTTTTTTACTGCATTAAGTGTTAAGCATTAATCCTTACTATAGCCTCCAATACTTTGTACTGCTTATAGAGTCTACATCTAGAACATGATTTCAATGCAAAATGCAGTCTCCTCCTCATTCTCTAGGGTGTTTCAGCCACATTGGCCTTCTTTTAATTCCCAAACTGCCATGCTACTGCTTACAACGAGGTCTTCACATATATTGTTCCCTTTGCCTGGAATGTTGTTTAGGGATGTCTGAAGAGGAAAGTTGTATCCTCCTTCTGTAGTAGAATACAGGAAGGCAGCAAAACCCTAATGCAGCGATATGTTACCAATGGGATAGGCACGGGGTTCAACTTGAATAAGAGATAAAATGGTATTTAATGGTGCTTTGGGGGCTTTAAAGAAAAGATGACATAGAAGTAAACTATGTCCTAACAGATGCCAACCTGATAAATCAAGACCCACACAAGTATTCCCCCTCTACAACTGATAACTACAGACCACATAAACCCAACCTAATGCTGAAACTCAGAATCAACCCATGGGAAGATGAGGAAACATTTAATGGAATCAGGGTTCATAGTATAACTTCAATTCACTTATAAAAAGTGTTTTATCTCTTGCACACGTGTTTTGGGACTGAAATCTGTACCCTATGTAATATGCTGAATATACATTAGAGTGGAACCTCGGTTCTCAAACTTAATTTCTTCGAGAAGGCTGTTCAAGGAGTGATTTGTTTGAAAGCCAAATCTCCTGTGTTTGTTGCCTGAGGGATATATGACTGATTATACAAGTATCAGCATGAAAGGGTTGTCAGGTCAAGAACTGAGAACTGTTCAGCAACTGAGACATTTTTTCCATGAACAACTTGGTGGAGATCCAAATTTTCAGAGATAGGAGACATTTGGGAACTGAGCTTTGACTGTATTTATTTTGTGTGATTGTTCAATTAATGTCAATTCACTGTACGAGATTATAAAGTTCATGGGAATGGAGACTGCTCCTGTTTAATATATCCCCAACACTATCATATTTCCTGATGCATAGTTTGCACTGTTTATTTTCTAAGTGTATGATTAGACAAAAATTACAATGATAAATGATTGACTTTAAAAAAGAAAACCCTGTATTAATTTTGTAGGGCTGCAATAACAAAGTACCACACCTGGGTGGCTTATAACAACAGAAATGTATTGTTTTACAGTTCTGGTGGCTGAAAGTCTGAAATGAAGGGGCCATTAGGGTCATGCTCCCTCTGAAATCAGTAGAGGAATCTTTCCTTGCCTCTCTTAACTTCTGGTGGTTTTCTGGCAATGTTTGCTATTTTTTTTTTTTGGCTTGCAGCTACATTACTCTAATTTCTGCCATTGTTATCACACAGCATTTTCCCTATGTGTCTTTGTCTCTTCGCTTGGTCATTTTTTATGAGGATACCAGTTATATTGGGAGTCAATCAGTTGTTGTTTCTCTCACATTAATGTTTCTCTCTCTGTCTGTCTAAAAAACATCAATAAACATGTTTTTTAAAAATAAAAATCACCCTGTGCTTAGTGCTACAAAGAGAACTTCCATGGTTAAAAATACAAAAAAGAAATAAATTGGTTGTATTGGCATTCTCTTTATATGGCCTTAGCAAGATAGCATGTTCTCAAGGCCTCAGATATACTTGTTAAGTGTTGGCTAATTAATCTTATAAAAAAAAAAAACAACAAACCACCGGCCTTTCACTCATACCTAACCAAGAGCCAACAAATTGTGAACTACCCAGCTTACAGACTGCAAATATATATATATATATATATATATATATATATATATATATAATTTTGGCAATGTAGACAGAACATCTAGCATTGAGTTGGTTTACATTCATATAGCCATTACAAGTGTGCTTTCTCCTCCACACCAGACATTTAAACATTTCAGTGTTTAGGTTTATTATTTCTATATTTGGCTTCTTTAAATAAGTTTATAATTCAAGTAACCAAAGATTGTCTCAAACAGTGGAAACTGCCATAGGTGTCATTGTTATTTTAAAGTACAATGTGTGCATGTGAAACACCCAAATTGATTATAAGACTAGTTATAAATGTTTGTACATCTTTCCTTATTGAGTAGGCATGAGGTGTGCTTAGTTTCTCATTTTTAAGGTCTTTTCCAACTTTTCCAAGTAAATGAGAGTTGTGGTAGAAGTTAAAGAGGGAAAGAGGGGATGAATAGGAGAACCTAAAACTACCTGGAGAGTAAAAATAGTAAATTTAGTTCACCATCAAACAGAAAAGTAATGAGGAGGAGATGTGTTAGGTAATATTGAGTTGAAAATCCTAAGCCTGCACAAAGCCCCAGGCAACCTTTTGAGGCTTGGTTATTATACATATATGTCCTCCTTTTTCTCTGCAAATGATTTATGCCTCATTACTGGTGTCTTCTCTACAAGATATTTTGACTTTTTGACAATAGAATTTTAAAGAGTGCTTTTGGGCCGGAAAAAAAAATATCTATGCATTTATAGCAGGTAAACACATACCTGGTTCACTTTTGTTTTCTGGACCAACCTGGTATGTGTATATTGTAAACAATCATTTCCTTTGGCTTTAATTAAGACTATGAATTCCTGAGATCATGAACCTCATCATCTTTATATTCTGATATACACATACTGTGATACCATGAGACTTATCCTCTCAAGTGTCTAGGTAACATGTGTATTTGGTCTGATTATACTGGGGAAAACATGCTTCTTCATAATGATGTCTCCAATCCTGGTTATGGCTCTATTTCTAATCAGCTCTTAAGCCGAGTGATTCTTTCTGCAGCCATGGCTACATCTAGTCACTGACACTGGCACCTATTAGGAAGTCTCTAAGAGGTACAAAAGTAAGGCATGCAGCTGATTATTGAGTCTGATATGATTTCCAGAGAATTTCTAAGGAAGCATACAAACTGCATTCATCACAGAAACTCTCTGTAGGTTTACAACAGCTCACAATCTATGAGTTCAAAGAATTGAACCGAATAGAATTAATCAGGATTGAATATCAACAATGTTGTTTCTAAATTGTTTATTTCTCCCCCCCCCCCCGAATTATTTTCAATCCCAATTTAAACAACAGAATATGGTTCCCTTCATTCTCAAATGCATTACTGGCTAATTCCATATAACTTGAAACAAATTAAAGTTATATTGTACCAGACAATTTTAAAAGGTTGCCTTATTTTTCAATAGACAATGTATATGCAATATGAATTGATATAACGGCAAGCTCCTTTATGTTCTCAATATAACTGACCTTACAACTTTTAATAAAAAGTTTTATTAACCTTTACAACTTTTAATAAAAAGTAAATATATGCCAACTGCATAAAATTGATGAAACACAAAAGAGAACAAAAAACAAAAATATGTTCTATATCGCCATCCAGAGAAAATCATTGTTAACATTTTTGTGTATCTATATAGTCAAACTTTGGTTCTCAAACATCTCCCATCTCAAACAATTCAGTTCTTGATCAAGTTGTTCATGGAAAAAAATGTCTCGATTGTTGAAAAAGCTTTGATTCTCAACCTGACAACATTTTCATGCTGATACCTGTATGAACAGTCACATGTCTCTTAGGTAGCACACAAAGCTGATCCAGTTTTTGAACAAATAGCTTCCTGAGCAGCCTTCCAGAAGGAATTAAGTTCAAGAACCAAGTTTCCTCTGTATATTTTTAGTTACTTTTATAGCTACATTTCTGTATATATCCCAAAGTGGTTCCATATTGTACAAACTTTTTTGAAGCCTATATTTTAACTTAGCACTGAGCTGTATTTTCACATGTCAATAAGTATTCTTCAACAACATGATTTTTAATGGCAGTATACCTTACCTCCATGTAGACTTACTATAGTTAAAAGAATTTTCTATTACTGGACAATTTGATTGTTTCTAATTTTCCAATATTATAAATAATATGAAAATCTTTATGTATTATACTTGCATACATCTTTGATGATTTCTTTAGTGTAAATTATTAGGAAAGGAAATGCTAGATAAAAAATTATGCATATTTTAGGACTTATTATGTTTGTTGCCAAACTATTACTAGCATTGTCATAACATGTTTACATTACATGTTTATATCATGTTGCTGTAGAAAGAGAACCCATCAGTTTTTTAATATGAAGAAACAGCTAGATGAATATTTAAATGTTTATACTTACTTTGTTTTGCACATGATAAAACATCTGCACCTAAATGCATTTATTTCTGTCTAGCTATTAATTATGTGCCAAACTAATGTTGTACGCTTTTTTTTTTTATTATATTCAGGACACTACACAGAAGCTTTTACCTTAATGCAGATATCACTAAATGAGAATGGAAAAAGCAGAGCACCAAGTAATTTTCCATCACAAAGTTGAGCATTTCCAGAGTGTGTGTTCTCTGGACATACAATGTAAATGAAAATGTAGTGGGGTCAAAATGGCATGAGACTTTCAACAGTCCTATATCAAGTGCCTACTTTGTACACAGTGTTATGCTAAATACCATGAATTTGCATGTTCATGGGGTGAGGGAGAATGGTGCAAATTTATATATGGAAACACAGAGGCTCTGCTTTCAACAACTGCCAGTAAATGGTTGCTAGAGAATGAGATACTTGATTAAAATGCTTTATGGGGGATGTAGTAAAGCCATCTCACCAAACAAAAACAAATCTATATGAGTAGATTAAAACTATAACATTTGGTTTGTAATGATCATAACTAAAGTTTGTTCTAATAAGTCTGTATTTTAATTTCAGTACTATACTCCTAATCTGAGAAAGAACTTTCCAAATTCATGCTATAATGCAAAAAGAAGTAATCGCAGAATGTAGACAAATGGAATATTTTCAAATCAGTCTTGACAGTGTTGGTCCATTGTGAAAATTGTTGTAGAAGAAAAGAATATATGATCATAAAAGGAAGACTGAGATGGGGATAAAGAGAGGTCAAATTCATGTAAAGCATTTGTGCTATGATTTATTAAATTGATTCTTTACATTGGTTCTTGGTCACTTGCTGTGTTATCAGCACTGTGCTAGGCCCTATGGAGAGCAAGACAATCAAATAAGGTAAGGTGCCACCCTTATCTAGTGGAGAATAACAATGGGAAATAATAATAATGGATAATTTATATTGAAGGCTTAATATATGGATCAAGGTTCTTGGTTGCAAGAAAACAAATGACTTTGGATAAATTGAACCAAAAGGGCAGTTCATATACTTCCAGTCTAATGGGACCAGAGAACCAAAGTTGAAGTTTTCACAGGTTGCACTAATGAGATCACAGACACTAGAAACCACTACTAGATCTTATACCATCACTATTTCCAGTTATTTGTCATAGTTGCTGCTACTGCCTACACTCATCACCCGAGTTATTTCTGGATGATCCTAATGTCCTCACATTTCTAGCTTCCATTCAAAGTTTGGTGTGTGATTATGATAGGCAGAGGCTTAATATTCTCACGCCTTACTTGCAAGGGAGGTTGTGAAAATAATTTTCAGTTCCTATAGTGGGAAGTGAGATATGCCTCATAAAGTAAAGGATTGCCAAAACATAAGCAGATTTTCAAGATGCTGTGCAGCTATAAGGAATTATAAATATCCATTATGGTTAGATACTATCCTAAGTAATACATATGTGTGTGTGTGTGTGTTTTGTGTGTGTACGTGTGTGTGTAAAAGATCTGTATTGAAAAAGTCCAGTCATTGTTAATATAACAAGAATGGTTTGCACAACATTGATGTAACCTGGCAGCCAAGGAGAGTGGACTGGAATGCACACACATGAACAATACCAGTCAGTGGGGGCAGTAGACGCTGTTGAGTGAGCATGTATACTGTGTGACTGTCACATTCAAAATGACTGAGCAAGTAAAGTCATGCATCTGTATCCAATTTTGCATTAAGCTTGAACATTCCTCTTCAGAAACTTTTCAGATGATTCAGAAGGCCGCAGCTATGGGCAACTGGTGATTGGCAGCTTCATCACGACAACATGTCCACTCATGCATCCTGTCTCCTGCAGAGTTTTTTGGTGAAACATCAAATCACTCAGGTGACTCAGCACCCCCTATAGCCCAGATTTGGTGCCCTGTGACTTCTGGATTTTCCCAAAAATAAAATCACCTTTGAAATGCATTAAATGCTTTGGAAGTCAAATGAGTCAGTTCTCCCATTTCATTGGTCAGAACTACACATGTAATCATGTTTATGTTAAAAGGGGTATAAAAGTATAATCCTCTATATATCCATAAATAGAAAGAGAAGGAGGCTTAGGGGGAATATTAATAATGTCTACCACAGTAGACACTATTTTTAGTAGCACCTTCAATTTTGAAGAAAAGTAAGCAGGGTTTAAGTAAGGTTGTAGTAAATAATGGAACTGGAATATGAATTCTTAAAGATTAAATTAAGTTTTATAATAACAATGATACCTGATATGCATTGAGAAATATTAAGCATAATTTTAATTTTCACAACAATCCTGTCAGATAGGTTGCATCATTGCCTCAGTTTAATAGACAAGAAAGCTCAGACAGTTTCACTAATTTTCTCAAGTTAAATAGCTGGTAAGTAACAGATCAAGCTTAGAAGCAATGGTGCAATTTCAAAGCTCATGTTTTAACCACTGTGTAGCTTCCATATACTATGCTTTCTAACACAATATAAATAATGTGTAGTTTTCAGCTTATTTGAAATGATATAACTGACTACTCAAGTGCTTTTCTAATACATAAATCTTTAGAGCTCCAAGGAATTTTAGAGATTGTCTAGTTCAATTATTTTCTTTCACATTAAGAGACTGAGGCCAAAAGGGAGAAAGAGGTTTATGTAGAGTCATTGTTATTCAGTGGCAGATCTAGGACTCAAGTGAAGACTTGAAGCAATAGTTGGTCATACATTGAAGCCTGCAGAAGTTCTCGTAATCTTTAGATGATAGGATTACCTCAGAAGCACATCCTAGACCATATCTCATCTAGGTTCATCAATGTGTCATTTTTCCTTTATTCACAAAGATATTCTCATTTGTTTGCAGGGAGACTATGGAGTAGGAAGAGAGAGTGAGAGAAAGGTAAACATTTAGGTAGACCAATTAACAAAATCTGAGAGGGAATGATCTATTAAAGGTCTTACAGTGCCTGTTTCTACTTTAATTGTAGAAAATTGTAGTGAATTGAATAAAGGAAAAGGGATAGAAAAGTGGTTTATCATGATCAATTAATGAGTGTCTATCACATTGTACTAAATGGACCCAAATCAGAAATTGATATAAAAAGGTGAGATGAGAAAAGATGAGCAGGTTTCATGTTCTGCTGCCTAGAACACTTTGTAGCATTTTATTACCATTTCAATGTATATTTGTTATGATAGAATAGCTTGTTTAGTAAATATCAATCTTACAGTATTTACAGTTATTTATATTTTACTTAGCATAATTTTATGGGGATCTTAATTGCACAGAGTTATCACAGTGCATTTTTGGAATTAGTGGTTAGAAATCACTGCTTTAAAATTGAATCAGTATTTTTAGGCCTTTATTATTAGTGGAAGGCACCATGTAAGGTGTTTCATTAACTTTTTATAATAGCTTGAAATGCAGGGGCAGTGGGACCAGATAGAGAGGAGGAAGAATTTAATTATTGGTAGTATGAGATCACCAGTGCTTAAGATGAAAGCTATAAATGTGTCCTTCTGATATATAAGTAGTGGCTTTTATGAGAATGTAGTAGTTAGATGTTGGACAGAGTACATTTGTATTAATAGCTATACAATTAAAGTTGATGTTTTTTGATGGTTTTATGCAAGTGATTACAGCTATTATCATTGAAGCTTTAACATGAATTTTGCACCTCTTGGAAATTCCTAAAACCAAATTAAGAGCTATAAGAAACTTCCTCTAACCAAATTGTCACACAAGAAAAGCAGAAATCTATCTAGCTAGCTAGCTAGCTAGCTATCTACCTACCTACTTACCTATCTATCTCTTATCTGTTTAAATTAGGCTTGGAAAGTATCAAAAGTAAGTTATGAGCTTTGAAAAAGTACTTTTGGTGACATCAACTGGAGAAGAACCTATCCAAAACCAAAATTATTATTTCTCTCTAACTAGCAAGTCCTGGCTTTTTATTTCTATTTTATTTTTCCTTTTCCCTACCCTCCACATCCAAGAAGTGGCTAACTTCAGAGCTATGGGGAGTCTCAAGTTCATCCTTTCCTAGCATTTACCTCAATCCAGACTTTTAATAGCCTTTACTTAAATCTTTACAGTATCTCTCCCACCTTGCAGATGCTACCACCACTTCGGACCTTCCTGCGCCCAACCATGGTCAACCCCACCCTGTTCTTCAACATTGCTGCTGATAGTGAGCCTTTGGGCCACGTTTCCTTTGAGCGGTTTGCAGACAAAGTTCTAAAGACAGCAGAAAACTTTTGTGCTCTCAGCACTGAGGGGAAAGGATTTGGTTATAAAGGTTCTGCTTTCACAGAATTATTCTGGGATTTATGTGCCAAGGTGGTGACTTCATACACTACAAGTCCATCAATGGGGAGAAATTTGATGATGAGAATTTCATCCCAAAGCACACAGATCCTGGCATCTTGTCCAACGCAGATGGTTCCCAGTTTTTATCTGCACTGCTAAGACTGAGTGGCTGGAGGGCAAGCATGTGGTCTTCGGCCAGATGACAGATGGCATGGATGTGACAGCCATGGAGTACTACGGGTCCAGCAATGGCAAGACCAGCCAGAAGATCACCATTGCTGACTGTGGACAACTCGAATACATTTGACTTGTGTTTTATCTTAACTACCAGACCATTCCTTCTGTAGCTTGGGAGAGCACCCCTTCACCCCCATCTGCTTGGAATGTTCTATAATTGTGCTCTCAATGCAGTTCATTGGGTTCCATGTTTTCCCTACCCTTTCAAAGTCTAGTTTGATTGCAGAGTTAAGCTTATGATAATGAAATAAAAACTAAACAATAAAAAATTTATAGTATCTCCAACTGGTTTTCCTAACACTGACTATTTCTCTGTCTCATCTAGTGGTTGACAATACTTATTGTATATCAAAATCACATTTAAAAACTTATTAAAACACAGATTTCAGGTTCTGAGTCAGTTTATGACTCAGTAGGTCTGTATGGGCTCAAGAATTTGTACTTGTAACTAGCAAATGAATGATGTCAATGCTGCCATTTCTGGGATCACACTTTGAATAGTCTGACTCTAATCCACTCTTCTTCCTGTACACTTCTGCCAAGTCTACCTTCTTAATAAATAGTTCTGATTGTGTTTTAATTTTTTACAGTATTTCCTTAAAGATAACATTTTTTTTTATTCTGAAAGCTTTCTTCTACCTTATAGCCCCAGCTATCTTTCCTGCTTTATCTTCTACCTTTACTCTAAATGATGTTAGGTTACATAAAAGAGCCTTGGAGTAGATGTATTCAGTACTTGGGTTTGAATTCTATCTCCATTTAATGAGCATGGAGTTGAGGGACTATCTTTAGTCTTAGTTTCCTAATTTGTAAAATGAGTATAATAGTACCTACCTCTTCAGTTCTTGTTAGGATTATATTAATTGATACACATAGAATACTTAGAATAATGCCTGGGACTCAATGAATGGCAGTGGTCTAAATGACCTGCATGATCTAATACCTGCCTATATGCATTATTCTACCCCTATTTTGTATATTTTTGTCAAGTTAAAATTTTCCATTCCTGGAAACCAACATGCTGTTTTTTACTTCAGGGTCTTCATACATTCTATTCCCTCTACCCGCAGCATTTTCTTCAGGAGCCCCGCCCTGCTGAATAATCTGGAAGCACCTTGTACTTCTTGGCCACAAATGACACTACTTTTCTATGTAGTTGTTTCATGTCTATTTTCCCCACCTCTCCATGAAGAAAAGGAACATCTTTTTTGCTCATACTTTTTATTCCAATGTTTAGTCTACTGTTCCTTAATCTGATTTGCTCACCTAACTCTATATCATGAACATATTTATAGATTAATATTCGATACATACAGATCTACACATTTAATGGCTGTACAATAGTCCATTTTATGGATGATCCATTATTTAACTAACTTTCTATTTATAGGCACATTGTTATGCATTTTTCAATGATTTAAACTAAGTTCCAATGAAACTGTACACTTGCCTTCTTTTTTTCTTAGAATAAAATCCTAACAAGAGACCTTTCTTAGTCAAAGAATGTGAGCTTTTAAAATGCCACTGTGTAAAACAGTATGGAATTTCTTCAGAAAACAAAATGGAACAGCCTTTTGACCCAGCAATTCCACTGTTGAAATTATACCCTAAGAATACTAAAACACCAATCCAAAAGAACCTATGCATCCCAATGTTCATAGCAGCACAATTTACAATAGCCAAGTGCTGGAAGCAACCTAGGTGCCCATCAGTAAATGAGTGGATCAAAAAGCTGTGGTACATTTACACAATGGAATACTACACAGCAGAAAGAAAGAAGGAACTCCTATCCATCACGACAAAATGGATGGAACTGGAGAGCATGATGCTAAGTGAAATAAGCCAGGTGGTGAAAGACAAATACCGTATGATCTCACCTTTAACAGGAACCTAATCACAAAACAAACAAACAAGCAAAACAGAACCAGAAACATTGAAATAGAGAACAAACTCACAGTAACCAGAGGGAAGGGGGAAGGGGATAATGGGGGGAAGAAAGGGAAGGGTCAACTCAAGGAACATGTATAAAGGAACCATGGACAAAGCCAAAGAGAAGTAGGATTGAGGGTGGGAGGTGGGTGGTGGATAGGGCGGGGAAAAGTGGTAGCAGGAAAATGGAGACAACTGTACTAAAATAACAGTAAAAAAATAAATAACAAATTTTAAGAAAAGTGAAAACTTCTGGTTTTCAGACATATAAAATCTCAGGAGTCATCACTCCTGTCCTTTCAACAAGAAAAGGCAGGGCAAATTGCAAATCAACATTTTTTCCTTGACCCGTAAGAGGACTGAGGTCACAGGACAAACTGCCACCCAGATATCAGCAAGGACAGGCAAACCCAGAAAGTAGCAGCAAAGATGATCATCTTTTTTTCTCTTTATAAAAAATTTTAATTGTTGCAGACAATTTTCTATCTTTTACTCCCATCCCAACCCACATAGAGATGATCATCTTATCTGTACAGAAGTGCTGGAGACATAAAGTTTACAAGAATACTTAATAATTTGAACAAACGGCTGGAGGCTGAGCAAAAATAATAATACATTGCAACCAAGTGGGATTCATTTCAGGGATTCAGGGCTATTTCAGTACTTATAAATCAACTGATATAATTCCTCATGTTACCCAAATAAGAAAATACTCAAATAAAAAAATCATATTAATAGATGCAAAAAGAGCACATCACAAAATAGAATACCCATGCATGACATGAAATTCTCAAAAACTAGAACTAATCAGAAACTTCCTTAACTTAGTAAAGATTATAAACAATTTTCCCTGGCTGGTGCGGCTCAGTGGTTTGAATGCCAGCTTGCAAATTGAAAGATGTCAGGTTTGATTCCAAGTCGGGGCACATGCCTGTGTTGTGGGCCAGGTCCCTAGTAGGGGACACTCGAGAAGGAACAACACATTGATGTTTCTCTCCCTCTCTTCCTCCCTCTGTTCCCCTTTCTCTAAAAAAATAAATAAAATCTTTTTTTAAAGGCTATAAACCATGAAGTCATATTTAACATCATATACAATAGTGAGAGATTAAGGGCTTTCTCCTTAACATCAGGAAGAAGGCAAAGGTATCCTCTCTCAGCAGCATAGTACAGGATGTTTTAACCTGTGTGACTAAGCATAAAAAGGAAATAAAAGTCATTCAAATTGGAAAAGAAAAAAAAATTAAACTCTGTATTCACTGTTCACATGATTGTCTATGCAGAAAATGCCAAAGATACAAAATGAAAAACTGTTAGAACTGTGAGTTGAGCTTAGCAAGGTTGCAGGATAGATGAGCAATGTATGAAAGTGAATTGCTTTCCTATATACCAGCAATAAACAACTGGAGTTTGAAATTAAAACTACAATTGCATTAAAATAAAGTACCCTGGCTGGCGTAGCTCAGTGGATTGAGTGCGGGCTGCGAACCAAAGTGTCGCAGGTTCGATTCCCAGTCAGGGTACATGCCTAGATTGCAGGCCATGACCCCCAGCAACCGCACATCACATTGATGTTTCTCTCTCACTCTATCTCCCTCCCTTCCCTCTCTAAAAAATAAATAAAAAAAAACAAAATCTTAAAAAAAATTTTTTTCAAAAAAAAAATACTTAGGTCTAAATCTGTGCAGGATCTGCATACATGCATACAACTGAAAAACACTGATGAATGAAATCAAAGGGGATATAAATGAGAAACTATTCTCTTTTGATGGATTGGAAGACTCAATATTGTAAAGATTTAATTTTCCCCAGTATGATCTCCACATTCAACATAATCCCAATCAAAATCCCAGCCGAACTTTTGTAGATGGAGTTGAATGTACTCTAAAATTTGTATGGAAAGACAAGGGACAGAATAGCCAACGCAACTCCTAAAAACATGAACTAAGAAGATTCACATTATCTCATTTCAATACTTATCACCATCAAAGTTACCCTAATCAAGACAGTGTTACATTAGTGAAAGGATAGACATGTTGATCAGTGGGAAAAGAATAAAGAGCCTAGAAATATACTCAACCCAATAAAATTGACTGAATTTTAACAATGGTGCAAATAGTCTTCAATAAAAAATGCTAATCTATTCAACACATGATGCTAGAAAAATTGGAAATCTATATGCAAAAATTTGAACATAGACCCAGATCCTATACTTTACAGAAAATTTAGCTGAAAATGAATCATGGACCTAAATACAAATATAAAACTATAAAACGTGTAGAAGAAATCATAGTAAAAAATCCTCCACACTGCCTTGAGTTTGGTAATGAGTTTTTAGTTACAACACCCAAAGCACAATCCATGAAATAAAAAAAAAAAGATAAATTGACTTTATTCAAAATAAAAACTTTTGCTCTGTGAAAGAGGGAGAGAATATTCTCAAATCCAAAAACCTTTAAAGAACTCTTAGGACTTAACAAATAAAAAGCAAACAATGTGATTAAAAATGAGGAAAAGAGATAAACAGACACCTTATTAAAGATGATACATAGTTGTCAAGTATTTAACAGTTCTCATTAGGAACATGCAAATTAAAACAACAGTGAGATACCACTATACTCTTAATTATAATGCTATTAATATTTTTAAAAAGGTGGCAAATAACAAGCAATAAAAATTACTGGAGAGAATGTGGGTCAATGACAACACTTTCATTGCTGTTTTTTTAAAATCACTTATTAATATTGTTATTCTATTACAGTTGTCTGAATTTCTCCAATGTTGCCCTCCTATGCCCATCCCACCCCCTGCCCACACAGTCAATTTCCACATTGTAGTCCATGTACATGGGTTATTCATATATGTTCCTTGATTAGCCCCTTCCTCTTCTTTCCACCCTTTTCCCCTTCCTTCCTCCCCTCTGGTCACTTTCAGTCTGCTCCATGTTTCCATGTCTGTGGTTCTGTTTTGTTGATTAGTTTATTTTTTTCATTAGCTTTCTCTTATGGTTGAGATCATATGGCATTTGTCTTTCACTGCCTGGCTTATTTCACTTAGCATAATATTCTCTGGTTCCATCCATGCGGTCGTGAAAGGTAGGAGTCCCTTCTTTCTCTCTGCCTCATAGTATTCCATTGTGTAAATGTATCACAGTTTGTTTTTTTTTAACCACTCATTTACTGTTGGGCATTTAGGCTGTTTCCAGCTCTTGGCTATTGTAAATTGTGCTGCTATGAACATTGGGGTGCATAAGTTCTTTTGAATTGGTGATTTGGGATTCTTAGGGTATATTCCCAGCAGCAGAATCACTGGGTCATAAGGCAGTTCCATTTTTAGTTTTCTGAGGAAACTCCATACTGCTTTCCACAGTGGCTGCACCAGTCTGCATTCCCACCAACAGTGAACTAGGGTTCCCTTTTCTTCACATCCTTACCAGCACTTGTTGTTTGTTGGTTTATTAATGATAACCATTCTGACAGCTGTGAAGTTATATCTCATTGTGGTTTTAATTTGCATTTCTCTGATGGCTAGTAATATTGAGCATCTTTGAGTATATGTGTATGGGC
Source organism: Phyllostomus discolor (assembly GCF_004126475.2). Classification (NCBI taxonomy): domain Eukaryota; kingdom Metazoa; phylum Chordata; class Mammalia; order Chiroptera; family Phyllostomidae; genus Phyllostomus; species Phyllostomus discolor. Next base: position 103,186,639 of record NC_050198.1, read on the forward strand.
CATCTGTATGTCCTCCTTGGAGAAGTGTCTATTCAGGTCCTTTGCCCATTTTAAAATTGGATTGTTTGTTTTCCTGGTGTTGAGTCATATGAGTTCTTTATATATTTTGCAGGTCAAACCGTTGTCCAATGTGTAATTGGCAAATACATTGTCCCATATGGTCAGTTCCCTTTTCATTTTGATGAAGTTTTCTTTGGCCATGTAGAAGCTTTTTAATTTGATGGAGTCCCATTTGTTTATTCTTTCCTTTATTTCCCTTGACCTAGGAGATGTATTGGCAAAAATATTGCTACATGAGATATCTGAAATGTTGTTGCCTATGTTTTCCTCTAGAACTTTAATGGCATAACGATTTATATTTAAGTATTTTATCCATGTCTAGTTTATTCTCGTATATGGTTCATTGCTGTTGAAAATACAAAATGGTCCAATCATTTTGGAAGCTATTTTGGCAGTTTCTTACAATGCTAAACATAGTCATAACCAAACAATCTAGCAATTCTGTCCCTAGGAATTTTTCCAAACGATTTGAAAACTTATGTTCACACAAAACCTTAACACAAATGTTTATGACAGCTTTATTCATAATTGCCAAAAACTGGAAGCAGCTGAGATGTCCTTCAATCGATGAGTGCATAAGCAAACTGTGGTACATTTACACAATGGAATACTATTCAGTGATAAAAATGAATGAATCACCCAACAACATGAATTCCTTGATGCATCCTTCTAAGTAAAAGAAATCATTCTCAAATCTTACATACTGTATAACTCCATTTATATGACACCCTGGAAAAATAAAAATTGTAGACACAGTAAGCAAGTAAATACCTGCCAGGCATTTAGGAGCATTGACTAGGTGAAACATAATGATTTTTTAGGGTGGTGAAACTACTTTATATGATATTGTAGTGGTGGATACATTACACAATCATTTGTGGAAACTCAGAAGTTTACAGCACAAAGAGAAAACCTTGATATATTCAAATCAAATCCAAATAATTAAGAGATAGGAATAATCTCAAGATAGGATGTTGATTGTGACAAAATATTCCAACGGTATGCAAACATCAAAGAGCCTCACTGAAAAAGATGGGGTAGGGGGTAAGATACTGACCTACGTAACTCTGGAAGTGAATAGACAGAAAGACTCCTGATAATAAAGACTGTACATGAATACTGTACTTTGTTGATACTTGTTTCCCACAGAATATGAGTTAACAATTCTAAAATCATTATACTTGAGTTGAACAATTAAGTAAATGATGGCAGAGAGTGGGAGCCATCCACTCATGGTTGGAGTGGGAAGTTAAAGACAAGTAAGGGAGAAAGGCTAGAATGATCCTTATGGTCATGGATCAGTGTTGGAGACATTACTATAAACTCATGTTTAGTTTAATATATTTATAAATTAATATATACAGAAATAGTATAGATATGAATATATGTGGGTTAGCATACAAATGTCTATTTCCTCATTCTGCCACCTTAAAGGGTCTAGAAATAACAACACTGCAGTAGCAATGAGCACAACTAAGAACCCACATTTGATTGCTGATACCATTCTCCAACAGAAGAAACCTAGGCTCCTTTAAGAGATGAAAGATTAGAAAGCTGAAGCAAGGAATATACAAGATGAGCCTGAAAAATGTTTTAGTCCCTGAAAATAAAAAAGTACTCAAACACATATGCAGATAAAGAGACTGATAGATATTGAGAGAGAGAGAGATACCAAAAGAGAGGAGAGAAGATGTGAAAGGGTAATAGCGGACAAATTAAAGTGTTCCCAATTAACAAAGCTAGAACCATTTGGGCAACAAAATAAGTAAAATGGAATTGCATTATAATCCAGAATATAAAATAAATATCCATGAATGGATACTAATTTAAATAAATAGTTGAATAAGTAAATAAATAAGAAACCACAAAAGTTCCATTCAGAATTATTCCAAATAATTAATGTCGATAGTCCACCTCAAAGAAATATAGTCTCCATTACTGAAGTGTGGACTACATAAAGTACAGTATGAAACAGAGGAAAAACAGTAACTTGACAGTGGGAAAGCCTGACAGATGCTACTTCAGTGATAACTCGTGTTGATGGCATGTATATTTGATATGATGTGATAAGAACTGCCTTTTACCTCTGTGAGGTTCTTCCCCAAAATACATAGTGCCAGTCTGAGCATGAGACTTTCTACAAAATATCCAACCAGTGCTCCTTGAAACTCTCAAAGTCATTAAAAACAAGACTGACAGCTGTCTAAGGGGAGGGGGTACTAGATGAAAGAAGGTGAAGGGATTAGCCAGAGTTCCCATAAGACTGCCAGATGATTTCTGAAAAGAAACTTTGAAGGCTGAGACTGGCAAGAAGTATTCAAAGTCATGAAAAGCAGGGACCTACATCCAACATTGCTCTACCCAGCAAAGCTATCATGTAGAATTGAGGACAGATCAAGTGCTTCCCAGATAAGATCAAGTTAAAGGAGTTCATCATCACCAAGCCGTTATTATATGAAATGTTAAAGGGACTTATCTAAGAAAAGGAATATCAAAACTGTGAAAAATAAAATGGCAATAAATTCACAACTATCAACAATTGAATTTAGAAAACAAACTAAGCAAACAAGCAGAACAGGAACAGAGTCATAGATATGGAGATTGTTTGGAGGGTTATCAGCTGGGAGGGAAAAGGGGAAGATAGGGAAAAGCTACTGGGATTAATAAATATGAATTTGTAGGGGCAAAATAGAAAAGGGGATGTTAAGAACAGTGTAGGAAATGGAGAAGCCAAAGAACTTATATGCATGATACATGGACGTGAACTAAGTGTGTGTGTGGGGATTATTAGAGGGAATGGGGATACTGGGTGGAAGGGGGCAAAAGTGGAAAATTAGGACAACTGTAATAGCATAATCAATAAAATATACTTTAAAATGAAAGAAATAGAATACCTTTAGGATCATCTTTCATGATTCATCTCAATCACTATCCTCTGCCTCTCTGTCCCTCCAATTGTAATATTTTCCCACCTCCTTGTTTTTCTTTAATAACTACAGTATTTTGCCATGTATAATGTGCACCCATATTTTTGGCCCAAACTTTCAGGAAAGAAATATTTCATTTTAATTTTTAAGTCCAATTATTTATTTATTTATATTTAGAAACAAAAACTGATAATCATATTCCAGGGTATTATTTTGCACATGGATATCATTATTGCTTTGTAGAGTTAAACTTTTAATGCATAAGCATGAATAAAATAATTAAAACCATTTACATAGATATGGAATTAGTACTATCCATGTATAATATGCATCCTTATTTTCCCCCAAAATATTTGGGCAAAGAGTACACCTTATATATGGCAAAATATGGGTAAGTATGTGTTCCTAAACAAAAGTATTTAGTTTTGCTTTTTTTTGTACTTGACATAAATGAAATCATTTTATGTAATGATTTTGGATAGCTTCTTTTGTGTTCAACAGTAAGTTTGTGAAATTCATGTTGTATGTGTCTGTAATTTTTTCATTTTTACTGCTCTATACTTTTATATTCTATGTAAATAACCACTTATTTAACAACAACAACAACAACAACAAAACCCTCCACCAAGATGAGTCTGAAAAAATCATCACAACCCATAGGAGCCTCATGAAATGTGATGAATAAATGTATGGTGATATCCTGAATAGGATCTTGGAATAGAAAGAGTATTAGGTACAAACTAAGGAAATGTGAAGAAAATATGGATTTTAGACAATAATAATGTATCAGTATGTGTTCATTTGTTGTGATAAACTATAATAATGTTAGCAATAAGGAAAAATGAGTGTGAGGTATACATAACTGTCTGTAATATTTTTGAATTTTCACTTAAATCTAAATTTTAAGTTTATTAATTATTTTTAATAAAGAAAGTGGGCTAGAGTATAAGATTTCTACTAGTAAATATAACTTAGTGATTACAAGTTTTAGTGGTAGGTCAAGAAGAAGCAAACAAACCAAAGACAGAGAGTAGAACTCAGGAATTACACTAATGGAAAGAGTACAAGCGTAAGGTGGCATTTCACTAAATCTGAAAAAAATGTGGAATACTTAAAAAATAATATTGGAACATTTTTCTAAATTCAAGGTATGTTTAACAAAAGATAGACATTTGAAGTGACTGAGGGGTGAGATATGTGGTGAGGAATAGAGAGAAAAGACAGGACGGGGATATGGGGAAATATCAGAGTTAGTATAATAGTAGTTACAAGCTTTATTCTGAGACAGGTTTACTGAATTTTGAGTGCTAACTCCACCAGTCAGTAAATATGTGACTTTTGGTACCGAAGTTTTTAAATATTGAAGAGCGTAGTTAATCTGTAAAATGAATATAATAGCTTCCTTTCTAATAAGGTCTACTAATTGAGACAATTCATGAAAAAACCTTAAAGACTACTTAGTACAAGGAAAATGCTAAATAAATTTTGTTATTAAAAATGCAGTGCAGTTGTTTTTTTTACAATAATTACAGTGTTTATTTCCCATTGATTTTCCAACACTATAATTATCAATCTTTTTCTTATTTCATAGGTGAAAAATGTCACCTTGTTGCTATGATTTATATTTCTTTGATTATTAGTTTGGAAAGAATATTTTATTATGTCATGGGCCATCTATATTTCTTCTTTGTTGAATTTCTCATCAAAATCCCAAAAAGCATTTTTTTCTGATTGATTTATATTATTTCTTTATATATTAAGGGTAGTCAAACTTTCATATTACATATGTTCCAAATATTTCCCCCAAAGCTAACCTTTTGACTTTTAAATTTATTTGAGGGCAGATAATTTTAGAGGTATTTTAGTAGTCATATTTATAAGAGGATTTTATCTAAAGCAAAACAACCTTCAAATCAGAGTTAGAATATACTCTAGTTCTTATAGCCTTATGACCCATTCATCTCTACCAAACCCAAACATAACACCAGAATTTCATTCTATAACTTTCTTGAGATATGATCATCCATGCTCTGCTTGAATACTTCTGATTATGAGAGTTCTTTACATTATGGCACTGAGTGCATCACTTTGGACAGTTTTAGGTATAAAGTTATTTCTGATATTGAACTCAAATCAGTTTACAATCTCTTTAAGTTAAAGGGAAAACAGTTATTTTTTCTCCATATGACAGCCCTTCAAAATATATTAAGGCAGACCTCATTCTTCTCCTCAGCTTTCTTTTTTTCCAATCTAAATAGTTGTTAGTATAGAATAAACTTTTGACAGTTAAGGCTGTGATTGTGAGGAGTAATTTATTTTTCATTGGAATAAAAATCAGTAGATGCTTCCTGAACCTATGAATCTTTCATTTATTCACAAGATTTTTCAGGTAGGGAAGCAATGGGGGGAAATTAAATTTGCCCCATTGTTTCAAATTTGCCTCACTTTTTCCTTTTATTGAATAGTTATTGTGATATATATATATATATATATATATATATATATATATTATTCAATGTGTCATCTTTTAGGGCAGTTTCAATAAGAAGCACATCACACTGAAAGGGCGCATAAAATAAAACATTTAATAATGTGCAGGAAATCTCCATATCCTCAAGTTTAGCAGCTAGTCATCCCAGTGTGCTGGCTTTTGATGTGCCTTCTATTTATGTATACAGATTTTGAGAGTAAAGTAAAAGTGATTCAATAAAATTTAACCTAACAAATGTTTATGTATGTGCACAAAAATCTTACAGATAGCCTAATAAACCAGAGAATAATAACAAATAACATTTAATTTTAACAGAAACAGAATATTTTCTAGCATCCTAACAATGTTATTTTTTCTTATTATTTTGACTTTATTTTTAACATTTGAATGTTTAAATATATGAGCTATATTTTGTACACTAACAGTCTTATTTTTTAAAGTAATAATGACTAGAGTTTTGTAGCAATGAAAATTATCCTTTTTAACCATTTAAATAATGCATTAAAAAAGAATGCATTTTTAAAATTTATTTATATTGTATTTTTTTCCCATTACCACTTACCCCCTTATATCCTCTTCCACCTCCCTGGCCCCCCAATCACCACACTGTTGTCCATGTCCATGAGCCTTTTTTCCTTTTTGCTCGATCCCTCCACCCCTTCACTACCTGTCCCAGAGCTGCCATCCTACTCTCTATGAGTCTGTCTCTGTTTTGCTTGTTAGTGTAGTTTGTTCATTAGATCCCACATATGAGTGAAATCATATGGTATTTGTCTTTCTCTGACTAGGTTATTTCACTTAGCCTAATGTTCTCCAGGTCCATCCATACTGTTGCAAAGGGTAACATTTTCTTCTTTTTTTATGGCTGAGTAGTATCGCATTGTGTAAATGTCCCATAGTTGTTTTATCCACTCATCTACTGATGGACACTTGGGGTGCTTCCAAATCTTGGAGGTTGTAAATATTGCTACAGTGAACATTGGGGTTCTTACACTCTTTCAAATGACTGGTTTGGGTTTCTTTGGATAAACTCTCAGAAGTGGAATTGCTGTGTTATAAAGCAGTTCCATTTTTAATTTTTTGAAGTATTTCCATACTGCTTTCCACAGTAGCTGCACCAGTCTGTGTTCCCACCAACAGTGCACTAGGGTTCCCTTTTCTCCACATCTTCACCAGCACTTGTTTGTTGCACTTGTTTGTTGCACTTGTTTGATTTATTGATAATAGCCATTCTGATTATCGTAAGGTGATACCTCATTGTGGTTTTATTTGCATTTCTCTGATGATTAATGATGTTGAGAATCTTTTCATATATCTATTGGCCATCTGTATGTCCTATTTAGAAAAGTATCTATTCAGGTCCTTTGCCCCTTTTTTAAATTGCATTGATTGTTTTTTGTGTGTTAAGTTTTATAAGCTCTTTATAAATTTTAGATATTAACCCTTTATCAGATGTATTACAAATATGTTCTTCCATTCAGTGGGTCTTTTCCTTTGTGGATGGTTTCATTTGCTGTGCTAAAACTTTTTAGTTTGATGCAGTCCTATTTGTTTATTTTTAATTTTGTTTCCCTTGCATGAGGAGATATATCTTATAAAATATCACTATGAAAAATGTCCAAGGCTTTACTGCCTATGTTTTCATCTAGGATTTTTATGGTTTTTGGTCTAACACTCAGACTTTAATGCATTTTAAATGTATTCTTGTGTGTGGCATAATAAGATCAGTTAGTTTCACTTTTCTGCACATATCTGTCCAATTTTCCCAACATAATTATTGAGTAAACTATCTTTAGCCCATTGTATGTGCTTGCTTCCTTTGTCAAATGTTAATTGACTATAAAGGCGTGAGTTTATTTCTCAGCTTTCTACTCTGTTCCATTGATCTATGTGTCTGTTTTTATGCCAGTACCAGGCTGTTTTGATTACAGTGGCCTTACAATAGTATAGTTTGATATTAGCTAGTATACTTCCTCCAACTTGGTTCTTCTTTCTCAGGCTTGCAGTTTCTATGTGGGACCTTTTGTGACTCCATATAAAATTTTTAAATACTTGGTCTAGTTCTGAGAAACACATCATTGGTATTTTGACAGGAATTGCATTAAGTCTATAGATTGCTTTAGGTAGTATGGACATTTTAATGATGTTAATTCTTCCAATCCATGAACATGGTATTTTCCCCCACTTATTTGTATCTTCTTCAATTTTTTTCTTTAGCGTCTTGTAATTTTCCCAGTATAGGTCTTTAACATCCTTGGTTAGATGTATTCCTAGGTATTTTTTTCTTTTTGGCACACTTGTGAATGGGATTGTTTTCTTAATTTCCCTTCCTCATAGTTCATTATTGACATATAAAAGTGCAAATGATTTCTTCATATTAATTTTGTGTCTTATTACTTCATTTATCAGTTCTAGTAGCTTCTTGGTGGAATATTTAGGGTTCTATATGAACAATATCATGTGATCTGCAAATAAAGACAATTTTACTTCTTCCTTTCCAATTTGTATGCCTTTCATTTCTTGTCTGATTGCTGTGGCTAAGACTTTCAGTACTGTATTGAATAAGAGAAGTGAAAGTAGGCAGCCCTGTCTTGTTCTAGATCTTAAGGAGAATATTTGTATTTTTCGCTCATTTGGTGTGATACTGACAATGGGTTTGTCATGTATGGCCTTAATTATGTTTAGGTATGTTCCCTGTATTCCCACTTTGATGAGAGTTTTTGTCATCAATGGGTGCTGGATTTTATCAAATGCCTTTTCTGCATCTCTTGATATTATTATGTGGTTTTTATCTTTCATTTGGTGTATGTGGTGTATTACATTTATTGTTTTGCAAATGTTGTACCAACCTTGCATTCCAAGAATAAATCCCATTGATCATGGTGTATGATCTTTTTGATGCATTTCTGTATGAAGTTTGCTAATATTTTGTTGAGGATTTTAACAACTACATTCATCCAGGGGTATTGCCCTATAATTTTCTTTTCTTTTTTGCAATGTTTTTATATGGTTTTGGAACTAAAATAATATTGGCCTTGTAAAATGAGCTTGGGAGTCTTCCCTTTTCTTGAATTTTTTGGAATAATTTCAGAAGGATAGGCATTAGATTTGGAATGTTTGGTAAAATTCACCTGTGAAGCCATCCAGTCCAGGGCTTTTATTTGTTGGGATTTTTTTTTACTACTGCTGCACTTTCACTAGGTATAATCTGTCTATTCAGATTCTCTGATTAATCCTGATTTAGCTTTGGAAAATTGTATGTTTCTAGGAATTGATCCATTTTGTCCAGGTTGTCCAGTTCGTTGGCATATAGTTGTTCATAATATTTTCTTACAATCCTTTCTATTTCTTTGGTGTCAGTTGTTATTTCTCCTGTTTCATTTCTGATTTCATTTATTTGGCACCTCTCTTTTTTTTTCTTGGTGAGTCCTGTTTATCTTTTTTAAATTTTTTTTAAAAAAGTATCGTCATTCAATTATAGTCTTTCAAAGAATGAGCTCTTGAATTCGTTGATGTTTTGTATAATTTTTTTAGACTCTATTTATTTATTTCTCCACTGACCTTTGTTATTTCCTTCCTTCTACTTACTTTAGGCTTTGTTTGTTGTTCTTTTTCAGTTTCTTTAGTTGTAAAGTTAGATTGTTTATTTGACCTTCTTTTTGTTTTTTGAGATGGGCCTGTAAATGGTATGAATTTAGGATGGCTCTTAGGATGGCTTTCCTTGTGCCCCAAAGATTTGGGGTTGTTGTGTTCTCATTTTCATTTGTTTCAAGGTATCTTTTTTTTAGAGGCTTTATTTATTTTTAAAGAGGGGAAGGGAGGGAGAGAGAGAGGGAAACATCAATGTATGGTTGCCTCTCAAGCGCCCCCCACTGGGGACCTGGTCCTCAATCCAGGCGTGTGCCCTAACTGGGAATCAAATCAGCGGCCCTTTGGTTTGAAAGCTGGTGCTCAATCCACTGAGCTACGCCAGCCAGGGCCATTTCAAAGTATCTTTTTCACTTCTCCCATGACTCATTGTTGACCTATTCATTGTTTAATAACATGTTATTTAGCTTCCATGTCTTTGTGTATTTTTCAGTGTTCTTCTTGTGCTTGATTTCTAGTTTCAAAGCATTGTGGTTAGAGGAGATTCCTGATAAAATTTCAATCTTCTTTAATTTATTGAGACTTGTTTTTTGTCCTAACATATGGTCTATCCTAAAAAATGTTCCATGTGCAGTTGAAAAGGATATATATTCTGCTGCCTTGGGATGAAATGCTCTGAAAATATCAATTAAATCCATTTGATGTAGTCATTTAAGGCCACTGTCTTATTGTTGATTTTGTGGCTGGAAGATCTATCCTTTGAAGTCAATGGGGTGTTAAAATCGCTTACTATGACTGTACTTCTGTCGATCTCTACTTTTAAGTCCATCAAGATTTGCATTACATATTTAGGTGCTCCTATGTTGGGTGCATAAATCTTTACCTGGGTTATATCATCTTGTTGGATTGTTAATTTTATCATTATGTAATGTCCTTCTTTGCTTTTTTAAATTGTCTTAGTTTTAAAGTCTATTCTGTTATATATATGTATTGCTACCCCAGCTCCCCCCTTCATTTGCATGAAATATCTTTTTCCATCCTTTACTTTAATCTGTGTGTATCATTTTTTTTTTCTGAAGTATGTTTCTTGGAGACCTCCTGTATGGGTCTTGCTTTCTTACGCAGTCAGCAACCCTATATATTTTGATTGGAATATTTAAACCATTTACATTTAAAGCGATTATTGATAGATACATATTTATTTTCATTTATTTTTTAACTATTTTCCTCTGATTTTTTTCTTTTTCTTCTTAAAGCAAGCCCTTTAACATTAGTTGCAATACTTTTTTGATGGTTGCAAACTCCTTTAGGTTTCTTTTTTGGAAAGCTCTTTATTTCTCCTTCAATTTTAAATGATAGCTGTGCTGCATAATGTAGCCTTAGTTGTAGGTCCGTGCTTTTCATCACCCCAATTATTTCATGCCAATCCCTTCTGGCCTAAAATATTTCTGTTGAGAAATAAGCTGACAGTGTTGTGGAAGCCCGTTGTAGGCCCCTAACTGCCTTTTTCTCGTGGCTTTTAAGGTTCTCTTCTTGTCCTTAAGCTTTGCCATTTTAATTATGTTCTGTCTTGGTGTGGGCCTCTTTGGGTCCATTTTGCTAGGGACTCTGTGCATCCTGGACTTGTGCATCTTTTTCTTTCACCAGGTTAGGGAAAGTTTTGGTCATTATTTCTTCAAATATGTTCTCAATCCCTTACTCACTCTATTCTCCTTCTGTTATTCCCAGGATGCGGGTGGTGTTATACTTCATATTGTACCAAATGTTCCTTAATCTCTCCTCATTTTTTAAAAATTCATCTTTCTTTTTGTTGCTTTGCTTGGGTGTTTTTTTTTTTCTACCTTGCCTTCCAAATTGTTGATTTGATCCTCTGCTTCATCTAAACTACAGTTTATTCTTTCCAGTGTTTTATTTACTTCAGATAATGCATTAATTTATTTCTGACAGGTCATTTTTATGGTTTCTATGTTTTTTTTTTCATGCTGTTGAGCATCCTTATAATCATTACTCTTAAACTCTATATCTTGTAAATTGCTTGAGTCCATTTCACTTACTTCCTCATCTGAAAAATTCTGTCTTTTTTTATTTAGGGCCTGTTTCTTTGTCTTTCCATTTTTTTGTGTGCTTGTTTCTTTGTATTAGGTATGTATGCAAAGATTCTAGTGTAGTCCTTTGTCAGACACTGCTTGTGACAGGCCCTAGGCAATGTGTTTGGAGCTATCAGTGATCCACAGCACGTGGCTTCCTCTGCTGAGCCTGAGTGTTTGAAGAAAGAACAAAGCTGTGCATGAAGGCCAGCTTTTATCAGCGCCAGGCCTGGTGAAGGGTCAGTTAAAGTCTCAGAGCCTCCAGAGATCTGCCTTTGACCACAGGCTTTCTGTTAGGCTTAATCACTGAAATAGCCTCTAGCTGTTCTCCTCAGCTGCAAGGATTAAACATCACAGGGTGGGGCAGAGTAATTCCTACAGGTCGGGCTCTTGCTTCCACTCAGGCTGATGTCACTTGTAGAGGGGTGCTCTGAGAAAGATGGCTAAAGCAGTATGGATAATGACTAAGCACGGGGATCCTGGGACCTGACCCTTCAGCTCTCTCCCCAAAGCCACCAAACCCAGACTCCCCTCATGTGGTTCTAGTCTTCCCTTCCTCTGCTGGAGCCCAGGGTAAGTGGCTGCAATTGACATTTTGTGTTGGCCCACTAAGAAGCTCTCTGCACCTCTAGCCATCTCTCCCTGGTGGATAGAAATCCCACTACTTTTCACAGCTGGATGATATTTGCGTTCCTTCCCTGGTTCTGATGCTGTAAGTTGGCAAGCCCACCTTGTGGTTTAGACCACATAGTTTTCAGGAGGAACCATCCCTGCAGCAGAAATATCCCTCTGGAATTTCAGCTGCTGCCCATGGGAACCCAGCAAGCCCTCTTGTGCCTCCACACTTCCTACCAGTCTCATTGTGGTGAAATGAATTTTTCTGTAAGTCCTTGGTAATAAGACTTCTCTCCAGCTAGTATTCAGTTGGTTACTCAGCATGATTTTTCTATAACTTGGTTGTAATTCCAGTTTGGTCCTGGGAGGAAGTTAGTGTAGCTTTCATCTACTCTGCCACCATCTTGGATCAACCCAAGGAATACATTTTTAAAAATTAATTCATACTACTCAGAAGTAATCATTGTTGACATTAGATAGACATCACTTTAAACATCTCACATGGTGCATATACTGATAAAAGAATGGATGAGAGGATGGCTACAGAAACATTTTATCAGTCAATTTTTTTGTATAACATGGGTAATGACATAACATATTTTTGTATAGCATAATGACAAAATATCAGTGGTATTCAAAAATAAGTATTTATTTCTCATTCACACTTCTGCAAGTTGGTTGGGGAAGTTTTTCTACAGCCTGCAGGTTCATCAGTTGACTTTGCTCCATATTCTCTTTATGCTACAAGGTTATGTTTCTATAATAATGATGGCAAAGTACAAAAGAACCTAGCCAAACTAGGCCAACACATTTCAAACTTCTTCTTTTAGCTTGTCAACTAACATCAGTGACCAAGGCACATCATATGGCTAAATCCAAAATCAAGAATCAGAGAAGGATACTTTATTTACCCTGAGACCAAGGCAAAGGTATATCTATATAACTATTTACAGGGAAATGAATACTTGGGGCCATTAATTCCATCTATCACATGTAGATGGATGGAGGAATGGAGAGACAGTCTGACCATCTGATAGAATTATATAAACATATAATCCAACTATTCAATTCTATTTTTCGTCTTTGTGTTTTTTTCCTTTTTAAATTAAATTTATTGGGGTTACATGAGTTAATAAAATTATATAGGTTTCAAGAGTACACCATTCAATGATGCATCGTCTATGTATTGCACTGTGTGCCCACGACCAAAATTCAAATATCCATCTGTCACCATATATTTGACTGCCTTTATCTTTTACTACTCTAACCCCTTCTTATAATAACAACCATACTGTTGTCTGTGTCTGTTTTTGTTTGTTTGTCTTATCTATGCATTTACTTTCAGATTTATATCCCATATAGGAGTGAAATCATATGTGCCTGACTTGTTCAGTCTGGCTTATATTGCTTAACATGATATCCTCAACATTTATCCATGATAAGCCAGGCAGTAAAAGACAAATACCATATAATATCACATCTAAGTGGAACCTAATCAACAAAACAAACAAGCAAGAAAAATATAACCAGAGACATGGAAATAACAAACTGACAATAGCCAGAGGGGAAGTGGGAAGGGATAATGGTGCTGGGGGAGGAAAGGTCAACAAGGAACGTGTGTATAAAGGACCCCTGGACAAAGCCAAAGGGGGTAAAACTGAGGGTAGAACGTGGGCATGGGTGGGGTAGAGGAAAGTAGAGGGGGAAAATGGAGAAAATTGTACTTGAACAACAATAAAAAAGGAGAGAAAATTTATCCATGATATTTCAAATGGCAGCATTTCATGTTTTCTTATGGCAGAGCAGTATGAATTTAACCCCAAAGGCAAGGGAAATAAAAGCAAAAATCCATAAACAGACTATATGTAACTAAAAAGCTTCTGCACAACAAAAGAAACTGTTAACAAAGCAATAAGGCAACTAACTGAATGAGGAAAGGTATTTGCAAACAATAGCACAGACAAGGGGATAATATCCAAATTTTATAAAGAACTTAGACAATTCAACACCAAACAAACAATCCAATGTAAAAAATGGACAGAGGACCTGAACAGATACTACTCTGAGGAAGACATACAAATGACTATTAGATATATGAAAAGATGTTCAACTTCATTAGCTATTAGAGAAATGCAAATCAAAACTACAATGAGACATTGAAATTAAGAACAAACTGACAGTAACCAAAGGGGAGTTGGGAGGGGATAATGGGGGGGAAAGTGGGAAGGGTTTTCAGGCATATCCATAAAGGACACATGGACAAGCCAAAGGAGGGTAGGGTCAAGGGTAGAAAGGGGGGATGGCTGTGAGGGTAGTGGTGGGGGAAAATGTAGACAACTGTACTTTAGCAACAATAAAAAAATTAAAAATTCAAAAAAAACAAAAGAAAAAGAAAAAACAAAACAAAATTAAAAAGGATATCTGTAGCATTTTCACAGTCTTGGTACAAGCAAGCCATGAATAAATATTTCTTTACCAACAAAAAAACCTACAATGAGATACCACCTTACACCTGTTAGAATGGCTATTATCAAGAAACAGGTAATAACAAATGTTGGAGAACTTGTGGAAGAAAGGAACCCTCATTCACTGATGGTGGGAATGTAAACTGGTACAACCACTGTGAAAAACAGTATGGTGGTTCCTTAAAAAATTAAGAATAGAGTTACCACATGACCAAACATCCTGTTGTCTGGTTACCTATACTAAAAACTCAAAAATATTTATTCACAAAGATATATGTACTGCTATGTTCATTGCAGCATTATTCATGGTGGCCAAGACATGGAAGCAACAAAAGTGTCCTTCTATAGATTGGATAGAGAAGATATGGAACATATGCAGTATGCAGTACTACTCAGCTATAGGAAAGTCATACTACTGCCATTTGCAACAACATGGATGGACCTTGAGAATATTATGCTAGGTGAAATAAGTCAGTTAGAAAAAGCTAAGAACCATATGGTTTTACTCATATGTGGTATGTAAAACTGAAACTCATAGAACCAGACAACATTATGGTGGTTACCAGAGGGAAGGGATTGGAGAGTGGTTGATATTAAAAGGGGAGCAAACATAAGGTGAGAGAAAATGATTTTACTATAGTTGGTGAGCACACAATGCAATATACAGATCATGCATCACAGTAATATACACTTGAAACGTATATGATGATTTAACCTATGTCACCCTGATGTATTTAATAAAAAAGGAAAATATAGGCAGTAAAATCTCAGACATATCTTGTAGGAATATTTTTGCCAATATTTCTCCTTAGTGAAGTTAAAGGAAAAAATAAACTAATTGGGCTACATCAAACTGAGAAGCTTCTTCACAGCAAAAGAAACCATCAACATAATGAAAAAGGAACCCCACTGTATAGGAGAACACATTTGCCAATGACACATCTGACAAGAGGTTGATTTCCAAAATATATAAAGAATTTACAAAACTCAACACCGGTAAGACAAACAATCCAATTAAAAAAATGGGCAAAGGACCTAAGTAGACACTTTTCCAAAGAGGACATACAGAGGGCTAATAGACATATGAAAAGATGCTCCATGTCACTAGCTATCAGAGAGATGCAAATTAAAACCACAATGAGATATTGCCTCACACCTACCAGAATGGCCACCATCAATAAATCAACAAACAACAAGTGTTAGAAAGGATGTGGGGAAAAGGGAACCCTAGTGCACTGTTGGTGGGAATGCAGACTGGTGCAGCCACTGTGGGAAACAGTATGGAACTTCCTCAGAAAACTAAAAATGGAACTGCTTTATGACACAGTGATTCCACTTTTGGGAATTTATCCTAATAATTCTGACACACAAATTTGAAAGAATATATGCACCCCTATGTTTATTGCAGCATCATTTACAATAGCCAAGATTTTGAAATAGCCCAAGTGCCCATCAGTAGATGAGTTGAGGAAAAAAGCTGCAGTACATTTACACAATGGAATACTATTTGGTTGTAAAAAAAAAAAATAAAGAAAAAGAAAATCTTACCTTTTGTGGCAGTATAGAGGGACTTGGAGATTTTTATACTAAGTGAAATAAGTCAGTCAGAGAAAGACAAGTATCATATATGATCTCTGTTATATGTGAAATCCAATGCACAAAATAAACTAATGAGCAAATTAGAAACAGAGGCATGGACACATGCAACAGACTGACAGCTGTCAGAGGGGAGGTGGATTCGGGGACTGGATGAAAGAAGGGGAAGGGGTTAGTCAAAGAACATAGATGCATAACTCATAGACATAGCAGTGTGGTGATGTCCATCGGGAAGGGGGTCCAAGGCTGGGTGCAGATGGGCAAATGGGGGGAGAAATAACTCACTTGTTATGTGCACACTGTAAGAATATCTAGATCAGATAAATAGACTGGTCAATTTATTATGTCATATTGTTTCATTTAATATTGTTATAAGTTAATTTTATTTTAAAGCTATAGTTAAATATCTTATATTATTACTTTTTGTATACTTTCGCTTCTGTGTGTGCTTAATTACGCATACTGTATATATATAAGTATAGATTAATAAACAATTTACTACAAATTGTGACATAAATAATGTAACAAAGAAAAAGCCTTGGAGAAATTTAAAGAAGTTATCATTAATTGTCAGAGATAATGCTGATTAAGAAAAAATAAATGGGAAAAATTAGGATGCTGTTTTTCTGAAGATAATACTTGCACAGTTCCCTATGGTGTCTGTTCTCAGTTGCTGCAATGAATAATAAACTGAAATTTTCAATTATAGGTGTGTTCTGGTGGTCTTTTGTTAATAGGCATTTTGTGTGTATAATTTCACTATAATAAGCCATTGTTGTGTGAATTTGTTTCATTCAACATACTGAATTAATTCCTTGATAATTTCTTCTTAATCTTTCTCTCTTTCTGTTTCTGGAATACCTATTAATTAAGTGTTGGACATCCTAGGGTAATTGTCAAATTTTATTATCTTTTTCCCTATATTTGTCATGTCTTTGATTTATTTTCTATGTTTAGGGACATTCTGTCAACTTCACCTTTTTAACCTTTCCCTTATACTTTGCTGTTTGGACAAAGTTATGAGATCCAGAGTATGGATAGAACACATGAAGAATATGGAATTACCTTGGAAAGACCAAGTGGGACACCTTGGAATTGCAGAGAAAATATTTGAACACCAAACCTAGTCAAGTCTATTGATCTAATTACCACTATAGAAGGAATTAAAGGTAAAGATAAACAAACATTAAAGGCACCTAAGGATCAACCAGCCAAATCTGGAGTGTGGGAAATTCTACATGGCAAGTGACTCAGCTTATTCAGCCGGGAAATTATATGGAAAAAAGTGAGAGTGATCTAAAGATTTAAAGATATTTAAGAGACATATCAACTAAACCCATCAGGCAGTTCTGATTTAAATCCTTATTCAAACAAAACAACTGTGGAAAGAAAACACTCAAGACAATGTGGGAAAATGGGACATAGACTAGTTGTTTGAAGACAGTAAGGTATTACTTTTAAGTTTTGTTGGATGTGATAATGGTATTAAATATGTACTATTATCCATATATTTTTGTATGTTTGAAAATTTCCATAATAAAAATATTTTTAAGATTGTAAGGAAAATGGTGCTGAAGTCAAAACCATGGCAATGGCATTTTCATTTTATGGTTTGCCACTAACTTCTTAGCCAAAGAAGACTTCCAGAGAGGGAGTGCGGTAAAGAAGGGAGAGGAAAAGAGCAATTGCCGTATCATAGCACTGAAAGCCTATATAAAGCCTGTGAATTAAGAGGTTGTGATGTGAGTCCCATCTATCTCCAAAACATAGAAAATCAAAGCTTGACATACTTAAAGAAAACTAAAATAACAGAACTGGTGAAGGGTGCTCCTAAATTAGAACTCTCAAGTTGCAGGTACCCTTGGTTCTCCCCCCCTTTCCTCATCTTATTATTCACCAAAAACACTGTTACCATGTAATATGAAGAATCATTGAAAAAGAACCTGCATTAAACATGCACCTAGATATTACAAAATAAAAGGGGTAAAAGAACATAAGTATACATCAAAAGGAAAACATACAGTTCCAGATATATATCCCAGGGAAATATGTAAGACATCAAAGATAAATAGCTTTCTAGTTCCTCAAATAAACCATAGACAATGTCAATTCTTCTTAAGAGGGACGGATAAAATGTTCAAGAAGGGGAAAGCATGGTTAAAAAGGGAGGGGGAGTTAAAATGGAGATTGACAGACTTCAGAAAACCTATCAGATTGCTTTTGTGGAAATCTGCCCAAGGACTATGGAGTCCAGTTTAAATGTCCAGATATGTCCTTCAGTCTAGTCTTAATTTTATGGGACCTAGAAGTTAGGCTTCCTGGTTAGTGATTTGGGATTGCAACCATTTACTTCTTTTATCAAAGCTACAGTTTATTTTCCTCATTTTCCATTCTTATTGTTGATATTGGTGGGTGTTAAAGTAAAAGATACAATAAAATTCCCTTTATCCTGCCATCTCATACAAATAAAAGAGAATGATTGTTTTAAATAATCTTGTCCTTTAAAAGGTAAGATACTACCTATTCTTTCTTTTATAGTTGAGGCAACTGAGACCCATAGAAGTTAGTGACTTGCTTATATCACTTCGTTATATGAATCATTAAACTTGTGGTCTTTTATTAAAACACAGTGCCATTTTTAATTAGAAAGTCATATAATATACAACATTCCTAGGGAAACTGGACCCAGTATCAGGAAACAAGTGAACTATTGGCATTTGTACATATGACTGAAATCTAATAAAAAGAGAACAATCATCACCAACCAAAAAGATTGGCATCCAAAGTGTGCCATTTATTATTGTGAGAAATTGTAGCCCAGTGAATGAGGTAGAGCATCATGGAAAAACTATAAAATATAATCTAAACTCCAATTCCACATTCTGAAAAGTGAACCTCTTGCTATCCTGATTGATAATGTGAGTAATGCTTTTTCAAGTAAAAAAATAAAACATTTATTGAGTACACTAAAACTGGGACAAAAAAATCTCCAATTCCCCTAGAAACTCTGGCCTTCACAGTTTATTTTTTTCTATTTTCTACTGTTCTGTTGATTTTTTTTTATTTAAAGAAATATTGCTAATGAATGCTACATTGTCTTTTTATTATTTTATTTTTAATTGTGTTTATTGGGGAGATACTGGTTAATAAAACCAAACAAGTTTCAAGTGTAAACTAAAAAAACCCATAATCTGCACACTGCATCATGTGCTCAATACCTGAAGTAAAGTCTCCTTCTGTCCCCATTTATTCCCCCTTTACCCTCTTTCACTTACCCCAGCCCCTTTTCACCTAGCAATCAACATACTGTTGTCATGTCTCTGTGTAATATGTGTGTGTGTGTGTGTGTATTCACATACACTAGAGTAAAGACACTCTCTTCAATAAATACTGTTGACAAAATTGGACAGGTACATGTAAAAAAATGAAACTAGACCACCAATTTACACTATAGAAAATAATAAACTCAAAATGAATAAAAGAAAATGTAAGTTACAAAACCATAAAAGTCCTAGAAGAAAACATAGGCAGAAAAATCTCAGATATCTCCCATGAGAATACTTGGCTGATAAATTTCCTCAGGCAAGGAAAACAAGGGGAAAAAATAAACAAATGGGACTGCATCAAACTAAAAAGTTTGTGCACAGCAAAAGAAACCACCAACAAAATGAAAAGGGAACCCACTGTAAGAGAGAACATATTTGCCAATGATACATCTGATAAGGGTTTAATTTCCAAAATGTATAAAGAACTTATACAACTCAACACCAAGAACACAAACAATCCAATCAAAAAAATGGACAAGGACCTGAACAGACACTTCTCCAAGGAGGACAGACAGAGGGCTCAAAGACATATGAAGGATGCTCAGCATCACTAGCCAGCAGAGAGATGCAAATTAAAATGACAATGACATACCACCTCACAAAGGTCAGAATGGCCACCATAAGCAAATCAACAAACAAGAGCTGGCAAGGTTGTGGAGAAAAGGGAACACTAGTGCACTGTGGGTGGGAATGCAGACTGGTGCAGCCACTGTGGAAAGCAGTGTCGAGTTACCTCAAAAAATTAAAGTGGAGCTGCCTTACGACCCAGTGATACTATTTCTGGGACTATATCCCAAGAATCCTGAAATACTAATTTGAAAGAAAATGTGCGATTTATTCACATTTTGTGCAATTGTTCACCACTATGTTCATAGCATTGTGATTTACAATAGCCAAGTTCTGGAAACAACCCAAGCACCCATAGATGAGTGGATGGAAGAGCTGTGGTACATTTACACAATGGAATAGTATTCAGCCATAAAAAGAAAATCCTATATTTTGAGACTTTATTAATTAACCTGGAGATTATTAAGTTAAATGAAACAAGCCAGTCAGTGAAAGATGAATTCTATATTATCTCATCTCACTTATATGTGGAATCTAATGAAAAAATAATATAACAAACATGTTTATTTACTGGTATTAGATCTGATACCAACATCAAATTTATTAATCACTTTATAGCTTCTTTTGTCCTCTATCCAAAGCATAAATTTTTTTTTCTGGTAGTGAGGGACACCAAATCAGAATCAGGAAGTTGCTTGTTGAGATAGAGTTACTGAGAGAAAAAGAAATCATAAAATGGTTTTCAGGGATATTTCATTTCATTAAAAGTAATAAACTCTTTATTGTATCCTAGAGTACAGTTTTTAGTACTCTAAAACATAGCCAGGACATTATGTCTGGCTAACATAGTAACTATTCAGGAGGACAAGACTGAAAGACACATTGAGCATTATTTCCCCAGGTTTACATTTCTTGGAATGCTAATCTCACCATTCACTTATTTTACTGACTTTGGTTTTTCTCAGATAAATGTCAAGCCTCTTTGTAGTTACTAACTCCTACTTTGTAGTAATCCTGTTTTGGAAGGATGTCCTTATTGGCTTCAAGGAAGGCCTCTAGAAACCTATTTGCTGTATTAGATCATTTGAAACCATTCCGATTTCTTCAATCCAGAGGTGGAAAAGAGAAAACTCCAGAAGGGTCTCAGCACTTAGTAAAATTCCCTACCAGAAAGCAATCACTTATAAACTGACTTGGAAGAAGCAGGAGTACAGGAAAAAAGGGTGTTCTTTCCTTGACCTAGTATTCATCTCATTTTACCACAAAGGTCCATAAAAAGGGGGTACATATAATTGTTATTCTATCGCTTTATCTGTAATACATGGAGGTTAAAGAAACATCAACTTTTTAAAAAATTTATTTTAATTGTTGTTCAAGTAGTTTTCTGTCTTTTACTCCCATCCCAGCCCACCCCCCTGTCCTCCCCCTCCCATTTCCACCCCCCTAGTTTTTGTCTATGTGTCCTTTATATTTGTTCCTGTAAACCCTTCCCATTCTCCCCTGAAATTCCCATGAAATTTCCCTGAAATTCCCTCCCCTCTCCCCTCTGGTTACCATCAGCCTGTTTTCTATTTCAGTGTCTTAGGTTATATTTTGCTTGTTTGTTTGTTTTGTTGTTTAGGTTCCTGTTAAAGGTGAGATCATATTTAAAGAGTTTTTCCCCCCTTAAAAATCATAGGTAGAACCCCCTAGTTTTATGTGCTTGTTCTCTCTCCCTCTATCACTCAGAAAGTGGGGGCACACATGCCAATACTCTTGTCCTTAGATATGATGATATTCCTTTCCCTACATGATATCCATTCCACCCCTAAATCCTATTGCTACTCCTGGTAGCTCAGGAATACCAGAGAGGGAGAAAATAGTCCCTAACTACTGATTCAGGTCTAGCTCAAGCTCTGGATCAACCTTGTTCTCAATGAGGAAGAACTTGTGGAGCCTAAATCAGTAGCACATAAGTTTAATACCAAGTTAGTCTTTCTGCTCCAACTTTCTGTTGTGATAGAAAATGCTGTGGGAATTGGGTTCTTGCTCTAAACTCCTCCTTCCATTAATTTTGCCTTGTTCTTCCCTTGAATCCAGTTCTGCTTTGATATACTGTGGTCAGACACTCCCTACTGGCCCAAAATGATACTGACTGCTTGCATATACAGGTTTCTTTTAAAATAATCACTAATTCCTGAGACTTCTTCAGGTTTTCCTCTTGTTTATGTCTGCACTGCCCTTCTATCAAATGATGTAACTACATGGACTTTTGGTATTATTTCAAGGATGGTTATTTTATAAGACAGTGTCTAAAGATATTTTAGAACAGTTATTTGGCCAGCTCACATTGCTGAGTCCTACTCTCAACTGGGTATTAGGATGTATTAAGGAATCATTGTTAATTTTGTTAGCTGTAATAATAGTATGAGAACAATATGTTAAGAAAGAAAGCAAAGTCTTGCCCTGCCTGGTGTAGTGCAGTGGATGGAGCACTGGCCTGTGAACCAAGGGGTCACCGGTTTGATCCCCAGCGCGGGGCTGGGTCTCCAGTGGGGGGCATGTGGGAGATAGCCACACATTGATGTTTCTCTCCCTCTATTCCCCTCTGTCTAAAAATAAATTAATAAAAATCTTTAAAAAAAGAAAAAGTCTTTATCAGTAAAAGCTGCATACATACATGTTTTGATATAAATGACATATCTTAGATTTGTTTTAGAATACTCATGGGAAAAAAGGTAAATGTGGAAAGGAGTGAAGTGAATATATGAAATAAAATTGGTAAAATGTTAAAAATTGTTGTAAATGGGTAATGGATACATTGGAATTAACTATACTATTATCTCTAGTTTTCTATATATTTGAAACTTTCCATTAGAAATTTTATAAATATGATTCTCTCACCAAAACATTAAACACATGTATATATATAAGTGTGTGTACATATATACATATATATATATTTATAATTTTAAATTGTGGTATGGTTGAGAGAACATGGACTTTGGTATTAGCTACAATACATCTGGTTTCTAATCCAGGCTTTACAACTGATAAATTGTGTGACCTGAGAGTAAACTGTTTAATCTCTTTAAACTTTGGTCTAGTCCATTGTAAAATGATAATGCTAATACCTACCTTGTTAGATTGTTGTGTAGATAAAATAGTATCGAGTACATGTATGTATGTATGTATATATGCATGTATGTATGTATGTATGTATCTATTTATCTATCATCACTAGAAGTCCTACAGAGTTCCCTGGTCATTCAAAAATATATGCACACTTATAAGAAGCACTTATATAAATATGACATGACTAAATCAGCTTTTCTTATGTTCTGTCTCACAAAAATGTCTTCACATTTGAGTTGTTGGATTATGCATTATTTCAGCTTTTTTTGGTTATTCCTATGAAAAAACATCTAGCATTTTGAAAATGGGAATTGAGACCTGGAAAGGTAAAGGTACTTTCTTAAATTCACACAGATAATAAATGGCAGTATTATGAATATTATGTATTCTTAGATATACTATTTATGTCTTCTAGTTTTTTTCTACCTCATCAATTTTCTATGTTTAATTTTTGAGTTACCTTAGTTGTCTTATTCATGCACTAGGTAGGAAAAGGAGCAGAAACATCAAAATACCATCTTTGGCTTTTAAAACTCCAGTGATGAACTGAAAAATCACTTTTTTCTATTTTATTGAATTTATTGGGGTGATGCTGGGTGACAAAAGTATATAGGTTTCAGGTGCACAATTCCATAAAACATTGCCTGTATACCTTATTCTGTATTCACTACCTCAAGTCAAGTCTCTGTCCATCACCATTTACCCCCACCTATACCCTCCTTCACTTCTCCCCAAACCTCTCCTGCTGCCCATAAAAATCTTAAAGATGAAGTGCATTGAAAATAATAGAAAACTACACACAACTTCTCTTGACCAATGAAAATGTCATAATATGAAAAACCTCAGACTTCTTTGTATGGCAAAATGCCAGCCCACTCAGAAGTTAATATTTTGATAAATAGCATTTACAATCCTAATGAAAGCTTAACAAATTCAACAGACTCTTAACCTTCATACAATCACTCTTAATGAATATGTTTTATTTTAAAAGAATGGTTGTTTTGACTTTAAGCTTTGTTCTCAAAAATGCTTTTAATCTATTCCTTCTCTTTGCAAGTAAATGGTTTTTTGATTTTGTAAACATCCCACTGAACTTGGGCTCAGCAAAACAGATTTACCCTGGGGACTGCTTTGCTTGAAATTAACTAAATCACACACTCACACACATGTGCATATATACAGATTATTCTTAAGGTATTAACAGTTCAATACATTTGTCAAACATAAACCTCAACTGTTTATTTCCTAAATTGAAATTAGAGAACACTGACTGGCTTGAGTAGATGTAGACAAAACCTCATCCATCTGGTCACTAAGAATTTCCCCAGCTGGAAACAAGGGTACCATGATGGTTTTCTGTCCACTTATTCTTACCTGCCCATTTGCCTATGGAAAGCAACAGCAGATTGCCAGAAATAGTTGGGACTAAGCATTAAAACTGAAGGAAGGTCATTATGGTAATATGACTAGGTCATTATTACAAGAGGTCATGCAATTATTTTCTGCCCTATTGAAGGAAGAACAAATAGTTGTGTCTTTGAAAATAATAGTGTAGGAAAGAGGCAATATTGTGAATGGCCCACAATAAGAGCAATGATTGAACCCTGATTATTTCTATCAGAAGGGTTCTTAAAATAATACAAATAGAAATAGGACATAGTAGACTATAAGCTCTTCTTGTTTATTTGTTTCTTTATAATGAATTATGCATATGAAAAGGGTAGAATGATATATAGGATCTCATATATAATTTAATTATGAGAAAGCAAAGCCAGTATTTATCTTTGTGAATATGATAATTACTATGCAAATGAAGGACTGCTCTGCAGAAATACCTTTGTGTGTACATGTGTGTGCACATAACCATAAACAGCTAAAGCTAAAAAAGGCATTTGAGAACATTTAACTCAACCTTATTATTTTACATATGAAGAAACTAGAGTACAGTGAGTTGTAATTACTTGACTAAGGAATAGCGAAGCCATGATTAGAATTCAGCTTTCTTCAAACTTGAAACTACTGTCTAAAATTGAGAAATAGTGATGAGGGCTTTTAGTCAGAATACCTAAATCTGCAATCTTAGCTCTCGCCTTCCTTAACTGTTTGACCTTACCCAAGCTACAAATCTCATTGTGCCTTGGTTGACTTTTTACAAAATGGGCGTAACACTGGCTCCTCATTATTAGTGAACAGGTGATTAAAAGGGTCCCTGGTGCATAATAAGCACTCAATAGATGTTAGTTATCATCATTACTAATGAAAGTCTTTTCTACTTACTATGACACCCATGTACACTTTAGAAAAACACAAGATAACTTTTCTGAATCATTGTGGAATCTTTAGAAGGGAATCTGTGTGCAATAAACAAGAATTATAGATGAATGGTGTTGATGTGATCTTCATTAACTAATATGTTCATGCATATCCTCCTTTATATAGTCTTTATTGTATTTTTCCATTACCATTTAGTCCTCTTTTACCCTTTTCCCTCACTGCAGTTACCACACTGTTTTCTGTGTCCATCAGTCCTTTTTCCTTTTTGCTCTATCCCTCCTCTTGCTAACCTTTTCCCCATCTGTCATCCTGCTCTCTATTATCTGTCCACATTTTTCTTGTTAGTTCAGTTTGTTCATTAGATGCCACACATGAGTGAAATCATGTGGTATTTGTCTTTCCCTGACTGGCTTATTTCACTTAGCATAATGTTCTCTAGGTCCATCCATACAGTTGCAGAGGGTAAAATTTTCTTCTTTTTATGGCCCAGTAGTATTCCATTGTATAAATGTCCCATAGTTGTTTTACTCATTCACCTATTGATGGACACTTGTGCTTCCATATTTTGGTGATTGTAAGTAATGCTGCAGTGAACACAGGGGTGCTTATGTGCTTTTGAATTAGTGTTTTGGGTTCCTTCAGATATATTCCTAGAAGTGGGGTTGCTGGTTTGAAAGGTAGATCCATTTTTTTTTATTTTTTGAGGTATCTCCATAATGCTTTCCACAGTGGTTGCACCAATCTGCATTCCTACTAATAGTTCCTTACTCGATGTTCTTGCTTGCAGTTATTGATCCATAATTGGAATGTTGTAAGCTGCCATAAAATCTATAGCTACATGTTCCAGTACTTATAGCTTCCCTCCTCAGAACATCAAAACAGCAGTGGCAACTTCATCAAGAACATTAAGTTGGTCTTTAGTGAGTGCATCCATTAAGTAGTAGCCCGCTGTGTTCCAGGAAGGTGCTGATGGTAGGGTGGGGTATGGGGAATGGAAAAGAAAATTGACATTCAGAATGGGGAACAAATAAAACCTATCACTCTGGCTAGTAGTTGCCTTGGAAACAAGCCAATAATGACCAGTGAACAAAGTATACAAAATACTTTCCTTTAAATGAGTTTAAAGCTCCGTCTAGCAGGTCGGAACATGAGTCTGGGTCAACTTACCCCTTAGTTAAGTGCATATGAAAGTAGCGCTGAAGAGGGACAAGGTACTGTTCTCAGCTGGTTTTAGAGTGCTACTTTCCTATGTTTTTAATGCTCACCCAAGGATATGTCTTTTAATTGATTTTATTGAGAGAGTAAGAGGAGGAAGAGAGAGAGAGTCTAGCCAGGCAATTTTTATTTTTTTGATCAATACAAGGCTAAAGAGTAAAACATTAGCTAAACTTTTCAAGTTGTTGGTGTACTTAAGGCTTACATCTAGATATCTTGATTTTTTTACCCAATGCTCTTTCTACAAATAACTAATATTTACTCAGTTCTTACTTTATGATCTTCAGTTTCTTCATAGCATAAAACAAAGATAATACTTAACTTAGAGGGTTGTAATGAAGATTAAAGAAGAAAATACATATATTGCACTTGGAGTAGTGGCTGGTACTTCACAGGTGCTCAAAAAAGGTTAATTGCTATTCTCATGCTCTAATCTAGAGAAGGTGCTTCTTAAAATCTGGTGTTTAGAATAGCATCCAATGTATGTTTCTGCTCCAGATCTCATTATTATTGTTTCTGGGTCAGGATATGAGCTTGCCTCTAGTACTACAATATAAGCCTCTATGTTTTGTACAGGAGTTTTCACAGAAGCTTATTAAGTAGCTACGTCAAGTTTATCCAGCAATTAAGTGGTGAAATTGGGGTTCAAACTAAGAGTCTTTGCACACAGAGCTTGGTACAATACAAAGTAGGCACTCCATTGATCTCACTAACTGAATCGATGATTGTCATGTTATTTAGTCCTTCATTCACTGTATCATTCATTAAATATTTATGTATCTTCCTTGTTCAGGGTATTATATTTTTATTAACAGTCTAAGTTCACTGGCATTTAGGAGAACACATATTATTGACTTATATTGAACTAACTGCCTTATCAGATTTAATTCACTTGATTGCATTGTTATTTACCCTATATTTCTGCATCTGATTCATATAGATCTCATGAGAGATTCTGTCAAAGATCCGGCTAAACTCCAGATACAGTCTTCTATTATATTTTATTTTAAAATTAGCTCAACATTTACTGTAGTACAATGTTTAAGTATTTGAATTTGGAGTCAGACCTGGGTTTGAATCCAGGCTACTTTCTAGATGTGTGGGCTTTGACATGTTATTTTTAAAGGTTTTTTATTGAAGTTATTGGAGTGACATTGGTTTATAAAATTATATAGGTTTTAGGGGTACAATTCTATAATACATCATCTGTATATTGTATTGTGTTTCTACTACCCCAAGTTCCCTTCTACCACAATTTACCATCCTTTACCACCTCCTAACTCCCCATACCTGACTTTCCCTCTGGCAATCACCATACTGTTGTCTGTCTGAGTTTTTTTTTCTTTGCTTCATCCCTTCACCTTTTTCATCCAGCCTCCCTAGCCCCTCCACTCTGACAGCTGTCAGCCTTTTCTCTGTATCCTTGCCTCTGTTCATATTTTGTTCTTCCATTTATTTTGTTCATTAGATTTCACATATGAGTAAGATCATATGGTATTGGTCTTTGACAGGCTTATTTCACATAGTATAATTATCGCCAGGTCCATTCATGCTGTTGCAAAAGGTAAGATTTTCTTTTTTATGTCCAGGTAGTATTCCACTGTTTAAATGTCCTGCAGCTAATTTATCCATTCATCTACCCATGGGCATTTAGGCTGTTTCTACATCTTGGCTTTTGTAAATAATGCTGCTATGAACATAAGGGTGCTTATGTCCTTTTGAATTGGTGTTTTGGGTTTCTTAAGATATATTCCAAGAAGTGGAATTGCTAGGTCATAAGGCAGTTCCATTTTTAATTTTTTGAGGAAATTTCATACTGCTTTCCACAGTGGCTGCTTCAATGTGCATTCCCACCAACGGTGCAAAAGGGTTCCTTTTTCTCCATATCCTAACAACACTTTTTTGTTGATTTATTGATGATAGCCATTCTGGCAGGTGTGAGGTGATATTACATTGTGGCTTTAATTTGCATCTCTGTGATAATTAGTTACATTGAGCATCTTTGGATATGTCTATTGTCATCTGTATGACATATTACTTTTTATTTGGTTTAATGTCTCTAGCCTTGCATCTTCATCTGTAAAATGGAAATAATTATATCATATAAGATAATGCTGTAGCAATATAAAATAATAGGAGATAATAATGAAATTGATAACACAACTCTAAAACAATTTTAAGGACGAAATGTACTAGAAGTACATTTACTGTGTTGGCACATTAGTAAGTTATATTATCACTATATTCCTTAAATGGATATAGTCAATACATCATATGGTGCATGTAAATTGCCCGGCATATTGCTGGACCTCCTCCACATACTCTCTCCTAACTTCCTTCCCTGCACCTACTTTCCTATTTATCCTTACAGCCCATGTGCTCAAGTGCAGATCTGGGGCAGATCAGCTTAGAAAGCTTGACAATAGCTTATTCTCCACATTTCCTTTTACCTTCTGTCCAGTTCTCAGTTGGTGTCTGTTCTATGACCCCACAAAGCCTCCCAAAAGATATTAGTTTTCCAATGGTGTTTTCACAGATCTCTGCTGAACTAGAGGCCAATTAAAATGTTTATTCTTTGTAGATCTGGGCTCCATCACATGTTGTGAGTTAGTGATGAAAGACAAAACGTCTGAGCTGGTCAGTTGTCTGTGTGGTTTCTCCTCTGTATGAAACAAACATGCCTCAGGACTTGGTATAAATGAGCCTATATAACAGTCTCTCACTGGTCCCTTAAATTTGGGTTTTTACAACACACTTCTTAGCTGCTCACAGTTGTGTTTTGGTGTCCACTGACTTTATAGAGGAGACACAAAACCCATCACAGAATTAGCAGCTTGCTTCATTTCTGTTTGTTTTGGTATTAGATTACTCTAGGTAAGTCACTTCTAATTTCTAGGTCTCAGTTTCTCCAGTTATGAAATGTAGGAGTTCCTGGTATAATTTGTAATTTAATGTTTATGATTCTATGTGGTTTGGGTTTTTTTCCTGTTCAGTTTATCTGACAGTGATAATATGTCACATTTACAGAAGTATTTTATCTTTTTTTATGACAGGGCTTCTACAAAGATAATCTGACATTATCCTCACAATTATCCTGTAATATCCATAGGGCCAAGAAACTTGAACATAGCATATAGAGGTTAAATGACTTGCCTATGGTCATACAGCATATTAGTGTCAAAATCAGGAGAAGACCCCAGTTCTTCTGACTCCTTATGCTGTGTAACTACACAGAAAGATGAATTACTCTAATATGGCTGTGTGCTGAAAGAAACCCCATTTAAAAAATTGTATCACCTGTAACTTTATTATTTTTAAGGTGATTTGTCTTCATTATTTTTAAGAGGATAGAGCTGTCACTTTCTTCAGTTATTTATTCCTGTGTACAAAACCTCCTATACAAAACACACACCAATAAACATTGTCCGGTAACCATTATAACAGACAACAAGTTTTCAAGACCTGAGTAACTTTCTCAGGGACTGTTATTTCATAATACACATGTTGTGAAGTTATTTCCCCCCTCACAAAATTTATGCAAGTTGGCTAAGAAGTAGATGAAGATCTTTAAATGGATGTGTCTCCTAGACATGTGTATCCAGAATTATCTACAATAACCCTACTTAACTGGACTTAGAAATTTGGCAACCTCACCTTTTTAGAGTAACACTGAGAGCCAATAAAGAAATAAAAATATTATCTGGGCAATTAAAATGATTGTTAAAACCAATGCATGCTATTCAAAGGAGAACCCCTTTGAATCTTTATCTCTACACTTCTGAAGAGGCTAGTTATCTGGTTTCTAAATCCTCTGCGTATTAAAGTGAGAAGAGGAGCTACAAAAGGCAGGCACACTGACAGCCAAACTGACAGCTGACAGTCTGACAAAAGATGAGGAAGAGACAGAAAAGCAATAAAGCCCAGAAAATGAACTCACAAAGAACATCAATCTAGATTTATTTAACAAGAGAGGAATCAGACCTTTAGTGCATCATTGCATAATAACAATATATTATTCGGTTTCCAAATTATGTCCTCAATTCATTAAAACACTAGCCAAAAAGAAAAGGTTAAAAAAGTACATAGATTTTTTTCAACTACTCCCCATCCCTCTCTCCTCTGGCAAAAAAATATACTATTGTATGCCCATTATACTTTAATGATTTTTTTCTCTACTTAAAGAAACAGAAAAAAATTCTAAGGAGCAGCAATGTTTTCAAGTGCCAAACTTTAATTTGTTTGAAACACGGAAATAAATGAATACACCTATTAATTAGGTTTTGTTTTCATTTTTATTTCTTTTTACTTTTTATTTCTTTTTACTTTAGTATATATCAGCTTCAATCAAAATGAAGATAAAGATGAGATTGTTTTATTCTGAGGGAGAGTGGTTAAGAAATAAACACTAGCTATCCTGAATACTGTGCTGATTGGAATGACTCATTACAGAAGGTTCTTCATAGTTGGTTTACTGAAGTTTTATAACAAATTAGTCAGCATGAATGATTTTTTCCCTAACTTGGCCATCACAGACAGAAAACTGTCTACACTGGAATATGCTAAGTTGACCCTCAATTAGTTCCTTTCTGGGCATGGTAAAGTCACAGAGCACTTTGGGCAAAGAGATACTAAATCTTGAAGTGGCTGCAAATCCCTTTGAGCAAAAAGAGAATGCTTATAATCACCATAAAGATGCCAAAGACAGTAGACCTATATTCCTAGAATCAATGTTCCCTGCCTTAACTGTATGTGTACCTTGTAGATATAGAAAGGGGGGTTTGTCTTTATAATATGTAGTCTCTTTCCAAAAATTTATGCCCTAATATATTACAAAAACTATTGAAAACCCTATGAAAATGGAGTTGGGAATTGGATGCTTTAATCCACCTTCTTGTTATTTTGAGTGGTTACTCTTATCTACCTGTGGAAAATAATATGAGGATGAGTACAAGAAGGCTATATACTTAGTATTTTTTAAAAATGGTATACTTAATAATTAGCTTTGGGAGCTAAATGAAAACTTCCATGCTGAGCCAATATACAATGAAGAATTTGGGAGGAAGAAGGACATTTATTCAACACTGACAACATTATGATTCTTTATTGTGTTTTATTCTGTTTCCAAATTCTGAAAATAATATTCTAAAATTCAAATTAGGGTCATATATCCTAAGATTCATGTATCTTTTCTGAATTATAAGGTTTAGCTCTGCAACTTTATTGCTGATGTGAAGTAAATGATTATATTTACGTGTTTTTTTAAATTTGAATAGCAGCCTATTTCTAACAAAGATAAGACAATCAGTTGAGCCGTTTTCTCCTATGCTAAAGAGACATTCTTGAATTGACTGAGATGAGAAGGCTTCAGACAATTTTGAGCCTAAAGACCCATAAGCCTGATTTGTTCCAAGGGACCTTTAGTTTTATACTTCTGGGAGTCTAACACATAGATCTTGGTATTGAAGCTCATTGTAAGGGCATATAAACTAGATTAGTTTCTGACTCAATATATTGCTGCTCTAAGTTCATTGAGGATGTTATGCAGCAAACAAAGTATAATAGGTAACCCACATGGCTAATTGTGATTATTATTGGTTTGGTGCAAAAATAATTCACACATACACACACAACCCAGACCATAACTTATTTGGGGTCTACATTGTAAACTGGTGGCACATTCTTTCTCTGCAATGCTCTGAGAGGGAAACATTTCTCCCCTCCCCTCTCTTCCCCTCTCTCTCCTTTTTTCTCTTCTATTTTTCTCTCCTTTTCTGTCCCCTCCTCTCTAATTCTGTAGTAGCAATGGGAAAGTATTATAATCAAAACTGTTAGGCAAGGAAGATACCTCAGCATATCTTGGACAGAAGGTAATGTTTTCTACACATTTGGCATACATGTTCTGCTTCTAATGTAATTTTTTTTTCATCTGGTTTTGAGGTGGGGATGGTGAATCCTGTTGGATTTAGTCACTTGTGAGTTCACTCTGAATGTATTCATATGCTCTGTCATACAGTAGTTTCTCTTAAGCCTGATTAAATGAAGCTGACTGAGCTTCACAATAAGCACGCTGCCGGAATCTGCTTAGCAAGAAGTGCAGTTGAAATAGAATGCTTCACTAGAGAAACACAGGCGAGTCTATATACTTCTTTATGTGCTGCCTGATATATTGGTTTTATATTTGCTTGGCTTTCAATTTCTCGGTTTAGATGCTTTTTTTTCTTTAAAATTACAAGATATTGTGTAGGCAGAAATCATGCACGTATGCAGCACTTGTGGAGAGTTTTCAGGCAGGTTCACGGGAATGCCGATGAGGTCTAGAATAAAAGATTATGCTAATGTCACTGGACCCAGTTAATAGTCCAGCTTCTTCCTTGTTTAGTGTGTATTTGTTTTGAAAATGCTTATGCTGTAGTACGATCACTAGTATAGTAGAAGGTATACTCAGTGTAGAAACTGTGATAGAAAATGACAGAGACTGCCTTTCCTGTGAGTACAAAGTCTCTAGAGAAACTCCTTAGGAATACTTAGGAACCTTTATCTGGCTATATATCTATAGTTAATCATATGTAGGTAGAAAGATAGAAAATCTTTCTTTTTATAAATAAGTGTGCTAGATGCAGAGTTTTTAAGATGGGTAAAAATGATTACAGTCTGCTACTGTACATGAATGAAGCCAGTGTTTAAACATTAGAGTAAAAAAGAGGCATTGGAGAAGGATTTATTTTCTTATGCACGATTTTACACTATTCTAATGTAGTTAAGTGCATATTTATTAGTTACACTGTTGAGAGTCAAATTATTTGCTTTTTGGAACAATACACAAATAGTCTGTTTACCTACCTGTTACACTGGTAATATTTTCAAAGACATTTGTACTCTGTGGAAGAAAATAATTCCTATTTTACTGAAGGATTGTACCTTGTCAGAATTCATGACACCTGACAAAATTAGTCATTTTATGTTAATTTTGTTCTTTGATTAAATATAAGTGCAGACATAGATAGGTTTTACTTATTAACACTTTCCTTTACAAAGCCCAGATATCCCTAATATCAATGGCCAGTTTGTTAAGAGTTTGTTTCCAGAGTACAGTGATTGCCAATTCAGACTAGTGGAAATGTTATTTATCCTAAGTGTTTTATTCGTGCCGATTTCTGGTGTGACTAGATAACTGATAGATACTTGTGTATGTGCACAGAGAGAAAAACAAGCCCTCTGTAAAAAGATGAGATGTGTCAAGTACCAAAAAAGTTGTCAATACAAGTTATTTTCACAACTGTAAAGGTAGATGAGCAAAAAGAGAATTTATGATGACAATATAGAGTAAGACAAAGCTTAGAATGATAAAAACCTCACTGACAAATTACATAACACTTGTTGCTACTTTCAAACCTGCACTGACACCTTTGTAGCAAATTTCATTAAATTTTGGTTAATGTATTTGCTTGTTAATAACAACTTAGAATATATAGGCATTTCTTTTGTGAGTATTTAGTTTGCCATCTCCACATAATAAGTTGTATTTCTTAGTAGCTAATTAGACTTTTCATCTTATTTTTCTTAAGATTTCATTAATTCAAATAATGGGAAAAGCAGTCTAGTTTTCCAATGTTCTAACATGTCCTCTACAAGTCACTTATTAAATAAGACAATTTGAGATCATCTTACTGTAGAACCTTGTAGGTTTGTAGATATGAATGAAAGCATATATAAAGTGACAATATTTTGTTACTCAATTTATATGCCTATTTTTGAGATTTATAACTATCTTGGAGTTACTGGCTCTACATGTAGCCTAGGATATATTTTCAAACTCAGAAAAAAATGTCAGAGAACTGTGCTTTATTTTTTTATTTGTTCATGTATTCACTAGAGATTTATTGAGCATTTAGACAATATACCAGACACTTCAATACAGAGGTTCATAAAATACATATTCCCAGCCTTCACTCCCATCCCACCAATTGAGCACATACAGGAACACAATTCTAGGACACAGTCATTTGAAACGTCTCTTTAGGCAATGCTGATTCAATTTGGAAACCCTAGGCTAAATAGCCCTCCACACGGAGAACTTTGCTTTAAAGTGTTTATATTTCATGCCAGTAAGCCTTTAGTGTGAATTTTCATTGGGTAAAAATGCCGTTTAAAGGCTTAAACAGTACCATGCTGCTTTAGTTTTTCACTTACAAGAAGGACAATTAGTTAAGAAGTAACTTTTCTGTCATTTTTCTGATTATTGCCACTTTACTACCTGCATTTGGCAGATGGCTATTTCATTACTAATCAAGATAAACTTTAGAGTATTACTGGTATTCAAGTCATATCTACTGTTTCTATAGAGTTGCCTCAGACTCATTCACTGGCTGGAACCTACCTTTCAAATATATTGCAATGCCAAAGATTGATCAGAAATCATCTTTCACTTCCTGGTGTATTCTGGCAGTTCTTTTGTGTTAATTATATTTATTTAAGATCTACAATGTGACTGTGAAAAGTGTGCCATTTCCAGAATATCAAAGATATATAACAAGAAATGCAATTATAGATTTAAAGCTGATAAACTATGGCATTTAGTCAGTTATTTGATTATTATAATTAGGTTGTCCTGGCACTGATGGTACTGAGGTTTCTGTTCTTTATTTTCTATGAATAAAATTATAATTTTGATATAGACATATTTAATAATATTTGATAAGAGCCTCAAATACATGTATCTTTGTGTAATGATTATGGAAATATGAGCTAAAGTGGTGAGTGCTTCATCCTTTATTAGAAAAGACTGATCAAAAAGGTGTTAGCAGACTGCACCATGTTCTACTGCTCATTCACAGCAACAACTCAATAAATCACCAAGTATTTATTAAAATTTTTTATGTGTCAGGTACATGTATGAAAGGTAGAATAAAGTTGCATGTGTTATATTCTGTTCAATTTTTAATTAATTGGTTAGGTAAAGGCTGCAGCTAAATGCTGAGCCTATTTAGAAGCTGGTGCACTTAAGCATTGGCTATGTGTGGTCAAGCAATTTTTACACACTGATTATAATGTACCCATTATAAAAGGGAATGCATTTAATAATCAGTTACAGGGTTTAAAAAATGTTAACAAAAATCAACTTGGGGTTTTGAATTGATTTTACAGTTTGTGAATTATACAAATCATTCTCCTGTCTTTTGTTCGTTTTTCCACTCCCTGAAATCTGTACAGGCAACACTTTATACATTTCATTTTGCTATTTATTAGTCTCTGTGGGAAAAGATTTAATGGAAGAAGAAGTTGAAATAAGAGATTCAAGATGATCTGTGAATTGATTTCAATTATCTATGCTCTTTATACATTGGTATCATAGTTAAGTAGGAGTTGACTGTAATATCAAACTATAACTAAGCATACCAGTCACATAAAAGAAGGCATCAATATTTTTATTCTAATTTAAAAGTGACTAGACTTTTCCTCACTGCAGAAGCAAAAAGGAAAAGCAGTAGCGTGGAGAATTTTGCTACCATATAAAGCCCCGACTGAGTTTTACAACTAACAAAAAAATTCAAAATGCAGAGGGCTATTGAAGAATAATTTACATCTGGGAATGTAAGTAGAACACAAATAAAACAGACATTACCATTTAAGAGAGAGTTTCTAGTACATCCAGTAAAGAGGTTATTTGCCTACCCTGATAAACTGTAAAGCAGTTTTGGTTATGTGTAAGATAATGTGGAACTGCCACAAGAAGGTGGGTTTGGATCCCCCTCCCTTTCATTATCCTATATGGAGATATCAAAAGTTAAAAAATCTAATCTCAGATCCTTAAATATTGTCATTACTGAAAAATAAACTTTGCAGAAGGTAAGAAAATGTGAAAATGAGAAACATGAAAGTAAATAGCAGGAATATAGCAGTCATATGATGGGAAACACCATCAATAGGGATAATATATTAGCAGTTCTTGATTATTACATGAAAAAGGTTTACAGTGGTACAGATATTTATAAATTGTGTATAATTAACCAAATTTGTTATATGTTACATAATACATTATAAGACTTTTTGGAGTGGGGAATGTTGATTTTAACTTTCTAATTACATGTTATATTAGGCTTACACAGGTAAGGGAAAGATGATAGAGGACAGGGGAAAGCAAGACTGGGACAAAAAACTGCTATGGGTAATCCATACTTGGTTAGTAGAGACTTTAGCTGTTTATTTTGATGCTATGATTGATATTCTGGCAAATCATCACTGAAAAAGCTCTTTTTCTTTCATATTTGTAGCTTCTGCAGATGTCCACAGAGGGTGTAATTTTAATATAATGAAATAACATAAATGACCTAGCTTTCTAAGTGTATAAGGTTTTTATGCATATATCAATATGCATTACGGTTACAGAATTCAGGGTTAATTTGCCAGATTTCATGTTAGCCATGGAAATTCTATAGTCCTTACGTTGGGAGAAGTGTGGGGGGAGTATGTGTGTGGGAGTGATAGAGGCAGAGCGATGAAATCAGATACAATTTCTCTCATTCCATGAAGGTAGTTAACTATGTGACTTATACTCCAAATACATTTTGGACACCATGGATGAACCTAATTATTGTGACTCCATTTTGAGTAAAACATCTGCTTTATTAGAGTCAGAGATTGTGTCTGGTTAATGCAAGTAAGGATTTCACTGTCTTTGTGTCACCTCTCTTTATGTTTGGCTTTTCTGAAAACTCACTTGCTAACTCTGTCTGGAGCCTTCATTCTATTTCTATCATTCTATTTATTTGTTGTTTTGATTATTTTATGTTTAGATACTTTTACTGTTCAATCTCTGCAACTCCAACAGGAACAGTTGCACCAGTAATTAATGAAAAACTTTCCTAACTAATTAATACACACATAATAAAACAATAATGGCCCGGTTGCTCTCTGCTACAGGAGGAAGACCATTTTGTGACAAATAAAAACATTGAATTCCAAGACTGTAAACTTACTTGGTGACTATATGTTAACTGAAGTGCAGATTTTTTGAATCCACATTCTTGATTTAGATGTAAGTACAACTATTGAGTATCTCAGAGAAATAGTTAAAAGAGAAAAAAGAGAGAAGGAAAATTTACAGATGTTCCTAAAGGATGCACAAGGAGTCTTCTAAAATTGTTTATTAAATATTTTAATAATGTAACAGTTTAGAGTTAATGTTTCATTTTTTTAATGACAAATATGAAGGGAGAAGGTTTATTTTTACTGATGATGTGGAAATGTTGCTTGGTGTGTAACAACAAAATGAAGAATTAACAGAATAATTACATTCTTTAAAAATGACATCCAAATTAAATGCCTCTGTTAATGTTTCATTGCTATATGATGTTAGTAATGGATTTTCAAAGGTCTCTGGTAATATGATTTTATCCCTTTATATTAATAATTACTTTCTGTTATTATGAAGTTTCTGTTTACTCTTGGATGGTTCATAATTGTGAAAAGGAATTCTAAATGCCCTTTATAATTTTGAGGGCAGACATAGAAAATATTTAAAGTGTCCAGCTGCTGTTTAAACAAACAAAAAAAAAACCCTTCCTTGTTATTTTTTAAAATTATAGTTGACATGCAAATTTATATTAGTTTTACGTGTACAGAATATTCATTCAAAATTTGTAAACTTTATAAAGCGACGACCCCCTTAATAGGTCTAGTAGTCGCCTGTCAATGTACATAGTTATTAAGATATTATTGACTAATTTCCCTGTGCTGTACTTATCCTCATGACTTCTTTTAAGTACTGTGGATACAAACAACCTGACCTTTCTTGTTCCCCAGTTGGTTCTAAGACCTGAGCTAATTAGAGAATTTTGCATAATACCATTATTTTTGACATTGTTTAACTAGAAAATATCAGAAGACATATTTTTAAAATGGCAAGAACATACAATGGAGTAAAGATAGTCTCCTCAATAAACAGTGTTGGGAAAAATGGACAGATGCGTGCAAAAAATGAAACTAGACCACCAACTTACACCACACACAAGAATAAAGTCAACAGGGATAAGTTTTAAATGTAAATCACAAAACCATACAAATCCTAGAAGAAAAACATAGGCAGTCAAATTTCAGATGTTTCTCATAGCAATATATTGCTGGATTATATCTCCTCAGGAAAGGAAAACAAAAACATTTAAACAAATGGGAGTACAACAAACTGAAAAGCTTTTGACAGCAAAAGAAACCATCAACAAAACGAAAAGACAATGTAATGAATGAGACAGCGTATTCACCAGTGATACATCTAATAAGGAGCTAATTTCCAAAATATATAAAGAATTTATACATCTCAACACCACAACAACAAACAACTCAATTCAACAATTAAATTTAAAAAATAAATAAACAAAAATTACTAAATTACAAAAAAATAAACATGTAAATACTCTCAAAAAAGAAAAAGAAATGGGCAGACCTGGCTAGTCTGGCTCAGTTGGTTGGAGCATTGTCCTATAAGTGAAAGGTTGAGGGTTGGATTCTGGTCAGGGCACATGCCTAGGTTGTAGGTTCGGTCTCCAGCCCAGGTCCGTATGAACCCCACTCTAGGCACCTATGGGAGGAGACCAATAAATATTTCTCTCTCATATCGATGTTTGTCTCTCACCTTCTTTTCTCCAAAAACAGTGAAAAAATATTCTTGGGTAAGGATAAAAAAAGAAAAAGAGATGGGAAAAGGCCCTGAATAGAACCATCTTCAAAAAGGACATACAGATAGTTCACAGACATGTGAAAAGATGCTCAAGGTCTCTAAACAGCAGAGACATGCAAATTAAAACCACAATGAGATACCACCTCATGCCTTTTGTAATGGCTACTATTAATAAATCAACTAACAGCAAGCACTGGCAAGGAAGTGGAGAAAGTGCCCTTTTGCACTGTTGGTGAAAATGCAGACTGGTGTGGCCACTGTGGAAAAAAGTATGGAGATAACTAAAAAAAAAAAAAAAAAAAAAAAAGGACCTGCCTTTTTACCCAGTGATCTCACTTCTGGGAATATATCAAAAGAAAACTTAAACACTAATTGAAAAGAATATATGCATGTTCATTCCCTATGTTCATTGCAGCATTATTTACAATTGCCAATATCTAGAAACAGCCCACTCACCCATCAGTATCTACTGATGGATAAAAAAGCTGTGATTCATTTACACAATGCAATGCTACCAGGCTGTAATTAAACACACACACACACACACACACACACACAAAACAAAAATCTTACCTTTTGTGACAGCGTGCGTGAACCTGGAGATTATTATGCTAAATGAAAGAACCCACTCAGAAGAAAAATGCCATGTGATCTCACTTATATGTGGGATCTAATGTACAAAATAGAAACAGAAGCACGAACACATGGAACAGACAGACAGTGGTCAGAGGAGAGGGGACTTGGGGGAAGTGGATGAATAAAGGTGAAGGGATTGAGGGAAAAAATGTATATAAACTCTGTCCAAAAGGTATCCAGCCATGAAATATGAAAAATAGACACATTTATTGAAGAAGACACTAGACACAAGAAACATTGTATACATAGGACAATGATGCCTTAGTCCCCTTCAAAGTAGGCACCTTGGAACCTCACACAGTTCTCCCAATTGTTATCAGCTGCCCCGTCATATTTTCCTGAATCTCATCGATGGTCTGAAATCTCTTCCCCTTCAAAGGTGATTCTAGTTTTGGGAAAAGCCAGAAGTCGCAGGGTACCAATTTGGGCTGTAGCGGGGCTGAGTCACCTGGGAGATTTGATGTTTTGCCAAAAAGTCTGCATGAGACATGATGCATGAGTGGTTGGTTGCATTGTTATGATGAAGCTGCCAATTACCAGTTGCCCATAGCTGTGGCCTTCTGAATCATCTGAATAGTTTTTGTGGAGGAATGTTCAAGCTTTACCCATCCCCCAAAAGTGAAGTCTCTTTATTTCCCCTTTTATCTCCCTTTTGACCACCTTCCTCTTTCTCTCTGGCTATCACTACACTGTTGTCTATGGTTTGTCCGGAAAAAGTTCAGCCATTGTTAATATAAGAACAGTTTGTGCATCATCGATGTAACCTGGCAGCCAAGGAGAGTGGACTGGAATGTGCATGTGTGAATAATGACGACTTCACTCTACTAGTCAGTGGGGGTGGGAGACGCTCTTCAGTGAGCGTGTGTACTGTGTGGCTGTCACATTCAAAAGGAGCAAGTGGAGCAACAAATCTACAACAAGTTTGCATTCAGCTAGTATCTTGTATCTTCTTCAATAAATTTCTCTATTTTTCATATTACATGGCTTGATACCTTTTGGACAGATCTTGTCTATCTTTACAAACACATTTTTTCAAAAATTTTGAGTATAATTTCATAAGTCGGCTTGCTGGGTCATATAGTAACTCTATTCTTATTTTTTTGAGAAGCTTCCATATTTTTTTTCTATAGTGGCTGTATCAGTTTACATTCCCACCAGCAGTTCCTTAGGGTTCCCTTTTCTCCACAAGCTCTCCAAAACTCATTCTCACCTGTTTTGTTGATAATAACCATTCTAATAGGTGTGAGGTGGTATCTCATTGTAGGGTTTTGTGGGTTTTTTTTGTTTTTTTGTTTTTTTTGCTAAGATCCTCAACAAAATCTTAGCAAATTGGATCCAGCAATACATTAAAAATATACACCCTGACCAAGTGGAATTTATTCCAGAGATGCAAGTTTGGTACAATAGTTGCAAATCAATAAATGCGATATATCACATAAAGAAAATGAAGGATAAAACTCACAGATCATTTCAATAGACACAGAAAAAGCATTTGGTATAATCCAGCACCTGTTTATGATAAAAGCTCTCAGCAAAATGATAATAGAGGGATCATACCTCAACATAATAAAGGCCATGTATGGAAAACCTACAGCCAACATCATACTCACGAGGCAAAAGTAAAATTGTTTCCCTTAAGATCAGGAACAAGACAGAGATGTTCTCTTTCACCACTTTTATTCAACACAGCACTGAAATTTCTAGCCATAGTGATCAGTGAAAAAGGTGTTATAAATGGCATGCAAATTGAAGTGAGGAAGTAAAACTTTCACTATTTGCAAATGATATAATACTTTATATATAGAACCCTGAAGACTCCACCAAAAAACTACTAGATTTAGTAAGTGAATTTGGTAAAGTAGCAGGATACAAAATTAATATCTCATTGTAGTTTTGATTTGCATTTCTCTAACAGCTAGTGAAGTTGAGCACCATTTCATATATTTGTTGGCCATTTGTATATCTTCTTGGGAGAAGTGTCTGTTCTGTTTTTTCTGCTCACTTTTAAATTGGGGTTTTTGTTTGTTTGGTGTTAAGTTGTATTGTTCTTTTGTATATTTTGAATATTAACCCCTTGTCATAGCTGTTGTTTGGAAATATCTTCTCATTCGGTTGGTTTCCTTTTGTTCTGTTGGTGGTTTCTTTTGCTCTGCAGAAGCTTTTAAATCTGAAACAATAAATTACATGATGAAAATATAGGTAGTAAACCTTGGATCTTGGTCTTAGAGAAAATTTTATGAATTTGACTCTGAAGGCAAGGGAAATAAAGACAAAAATAAATTAATGGGACTATTTATAGCATTTTGATATATAGAAAAGTTTTCAATTTTTTTTCATCACAAACTTTTTCAGTGGTCCTTATGCTTAGAAATCTTAGATCCAACAAATATATAACCTTATTTTTTCATTAAATGTTTTTCTATTGAATTATTTGGTCTATTTTGAATGAATTTTCATATCAGGTGTGAGTAATGATACAGCTTTGTTAGTTTTTTCCAATTAGCTAAAATAATTGTTTGTTAGAATTTATTGAATACTCCTTTTTTCCATTGTGTTGTGACTCCATGATTCTGAAAAAGTTGTTTTCCTCTACAAAGCTAGCACAATAATATTCTTCCCTGAAAATTGTGGACAAACTTGTGCATTCCAAAATTATACCATAGTTCTATGTATACACATTCCATGCTTTTTGATCACAGGGGCCTTAGCTTCTTTAAATATTTATCTTCCCTCCACTCTCCTAGTACCTAGAAGAGTGCTAGGTATAAGAGTAGGTGTTCAACATGACAGAGTGCCTAATTCTTATGACTCTGAAACTGAACTTTCTCAGTTTGAATCCAGGCTCTGCCAAAGATTACATTTTGCAAGTAACTTCTCTAAGTCTCAGTTTCATCATTTGTGAAATAGAGGTGACTATTTAGTCATACCTGTCTTGTAGAGATTTTGTGAGAATTAAATGATATAAAGCATGTGAAATCTTTAAGTCAGTGCCTGACACGGAGTGAGTACTCCAGTGTTGACACAATTTAAGTTATTATTGTTGATAATGTTGTTGTTGTTGTTGTTGTTCTTACAGTAGCAATGGTGAGGGTCAGCACTGACAACAGAAGGGCCTAATGAGAGAAGCTGATCTAGAAGCAGAGGCACTCTCTGAGATAATATTGTAATGATGGGTTTTAGGGTCCTCTCTGTGTCATAGTGTTATATGCCAAAACGAATCAAGGGACAAGGCGAGGAAAAGTACCAGAAGGAGATTTTCTAGATATGTAGGTTCCATACTTATTCTATCATTTTTAAGAAACAATACAAGAATATGACCATTTTCCCCTATTGGTTGTGCTGAGGCACTAATGTATAAATTATTTTAAACGGCTTCTTTGTTGACTTGATTTGGACTTAAAATTAAACAAAAATAGAATATTACACAGGAGAAAGCATCTAATCTAAACCCCTTATTTTACAGAGACTGTCACAGAGAGGTTAAGTGACTTACTCAAGATTACTCAGTGACATGTGAACTTGGATTTTGAACTCAGGATTTCTGAAATATAGCCACACATTCTTTAAATTTGCTCTCTACCCATAAATTAATTGGAAGATAGAGATAGAATACAGGAAAACAATTTCATAATTATTAAAATATTATCTCAACAAATTTCTAAGACTTCTAGCAATGCTGCTTTGTGTTATAAAGTACATTTAATGGGTGATAAGAGGATGTTATGATTGGAGATCAAAATAATTTAATTATGAAATGGATAGTACTAATATATGAAACACAGTTATCAAATTTGAGGTTAAAAAATAAAAAGCACTGTGCTTAAACTGTGCCGTGTCTGATAATAGCTTCATGTAAAGCCAGTTATTCCAAGTTGGTGCTGATTGAGCTCAGAGATTATCTACAGAGCATACGAGTGAAAAGGCACGTTCCAATTTTACTATTTATATATAAACACTTCCTAAATGCAAAATTAAAAATGCAATTTATTTTTCACTGGCATTATACCTTGGTCTCTTTATTACTAACAGGTGATCCAGAGACAGTCAGATAAAATATATTAATTCAGTTGCTAAACTGAATAACTGGGCTGCAATGATCCTTGTTCAGATGAATTAAGTTTGGATAAATTGTTTTTTCTTAAAATGTAATTCCCTGATTTCAAACTGGCTCATAAATGAGAAAGGATTCAAGACAAAACAGAGATATTGGTGATGTTAGTGGATCTTAGCATTCCAATCACACAGGACTCTTGTGACTCCCTTTCAATTTTTTCCTTTTCATTTAATCAGCTATTTGCTTTGGGTTCTTATAGTATGTTGAATTCTTGAGCTTGTATAATATTTTTAAACAGTGATTTAAATTGTGAGCACAATGATAAATAGAGATAATATGATATGTGCATAGCTCAGAAGGCCTCAGTGCTCTTCTTCCAAAACCTCTCTCTGTTTGATCCTCCACAGTAGGTAATAAAATTCTAGAATCCTAAAAACTGGCAAATGGTAGTATATCTGACTGTTTAAAGTTAGGCCAAAAATGTAGATTTGACTCAGTAGCAAAATGAGTCTCAGGAGTAACTTAATATCTATAACAAGATAGAGAAAGAGAAGGAAAGAATCAACAGCACAATTTCAGGCATAGGTACTTTTGTTTAGACCTTCACCATGCTTTTCTTACTATGCAAATAGAGAAACAAAATGAGGTATTTATTGCTCCAGTCCAAAATAGGACTGGAATGCTTGAGAACATATGTTAGAGCCCTATCCTTCATGTCAGCTGTGCCCCTGGCATGATATCAGGCATGATACTTCCGAGGACCTTTTACCAATAGGACAGTCATGATTAAACAGATGAAGTGAATTCTCAGCCACTATGCTCATTTCTAGCTTTTCTACCCCTACCTACACTATATCCTTTTTTCAACAGAAAATTGAAATGGCATTGTAATTTTAGGCAGTCCTATTGCACCACCGTAACCAGTTAAATTGTCAGGCCCTTTAG
This sequence comes from Phyllostomus discolor, assembly GCF_004126475.2. Lineage (NCBI taxonomy): Eukaryota > Metazoa > Chordata > Mammalia > Chiroptera > Phyllostomidae > Phyllostomus > Phyllostomus discolor. The sequence continues at coordinate 103,231,272 of NC_050198.1, forward strand.
GAAGGCGAGTATTTTTCTGTCAAGTATTGCTACTGGAAAATGTTAAATTATTATAAAAACCATAGAGCAGGTGGTCAGTATGAAAACCAGACTGTGATGAGCAATCTGCTCTTATCTGTGTGTTTGTCTCTTCACTCTAATAGGCTCATTAGGGGCTTGCACATGAGAGAGAAGATTTAGTGTTGAGTTCTCTTTTCTAAATGTGCCTGTTCTGTTGCCTCATTGTAGAAAGATGGAAAAAATATTAGAGGCCATTCTGCCTTACTCTGTGACATGAAAAACAAAGTTTTCCTTTATCCTTGCTCTAATATTGTTAAGGAAGAACGAACTAGCTTAAAAGAACAAAGAAAATTGTATCATTTACATGAATACTATTTCTATGATATAATGGTTTGCCTTCCATTTACTGTACAAAACACTTTGTCATAAATTATCTCATATGATCCTCAAGCAGCACTTTGTGGTGTGATTGGCCCCATTTTTCAGATGCAGCAATTGAGGCTTATAAATATTAAATAACTTGCTCAAGGCAATTAAGCAAAATAGCATGAATGAGACTGTTGGATTTCTAGGTAAAGGAAAAAAAACTAAGAAACTCAAGACAGAGAAATAATTTAGATCACATGTGGCTTGAGAAGATTCATTTTTCAGCATCAGAGGTGGTGGGTATAAGGCCCCAATATTTTTCCCCAGGCTAATGGAGGAATTTTAGATGTAGTCTAAATCAGCACAGTGAAATCTTCATTTACAACCCACCTAGGAAAAATACTAGGGCAAGTAAGGATTTTAAATCTGTTCCGAATCAGTGCACCATGTCAGTGCCTTGGAAGTGTCTTCTTTGAAAAGACAAATAACTTTTGAATAGGTAAAACAAACAAACAAACAAACAAACAAACAAACAAACAAACAAAAAACAGTGTAAAGACATTCCTAGTAAGGAATAACTTGGCCTTTAGATTAGGTAAAATTACTATTATTAAAATCCTAAAGGGGATACACTGTTCCCATGCACAGACACTTATGGTTTCTGAAGTTATCATAAATATCAAGACACTTCCTTGGTGAAGGAGAAATATTGAGAAAGTATGTGTAACTACTTTTGCTATGGCAACTATACTATTTTCCAATGACATTGAGTCACTAAGAAACCTGAGAACTTTCTTTACAAATAGATGGGGGAATATTTTTTGCAGGACTTAGATTGGCAAAGTACAGTAAGTATGCAATGAAGATATATATATATATATATATATATATATATATATATATATTCATATATATGTGTGTGTGTATAATCACCTTCCAGATATTTTTAATATTTGCTATTTTAAAAATATTTTATTTATTTGTTTTTAGAGAGAGGGGAAGAGAAGGAGAGAAGGACAGAAACATCAGTATGTGGCTGCCTCTCACGTGCCACCTACTGGGGACCTGGCCCACAACCCAGGCATGTGCCCTGACTGGGAGTCAAACCAGTGACTCTTTGGTTTTCAGGCTGGTGCTCAACCCACTGAGGCACACCAGTCAGGGTAGTATTTGCTATTTTGACATTAGCTCATCTCCCTTTAATTTTTTGCAGTGCATTCTTTAAAGAGAAAATATATTTGATTAGTTAGATAGTAGAACAGATTTACTTAGGAAAGAGATCAGAGAAAATACCAAGTTTTTCTTCTGAGGTAATTGTGCTGAGATTTGAGAGAGGAAAAACTGATAAAAGTAAAAGCCAAAGCATAGGAATGGCCCTTTGGCCAAACTGTTAAATAAAGCAAGTTTTTTTACTTAGTTCAACTTCCCACCTTTCTGTCCACGTATCTTTCCCTGATATATTTTCTCTTTATCATATTTAAACTTTAATGTCCTCTGCCTCAGTCTCTTGGCTAGGGAATTTATAAACTGCCAGTAGTTTGTTCATGAACACAAATAAGGTTTAATCTGCCATCCTCTGGACCTTCAGATTTGGGCATTAACCAAAGAAGGGGGTTAAAATGTTACCCACTGTGTCAGGCTACTAGCTAATGAATTTCAGGTATAGTGTGTGCTTTCCATGTCCCTCATATAACTCTATGTACATAGATTCCCACTGCAAATTCTGGCAAAGGATTTAAAAAATAAGAATGTTATTGCAGTAAGAGGGGAAATGGAAGATGTAGTTCAATTTAATACTACTGATTTCAAAATGTGAAATATTCTACACTTAGCCGTATTGAAATGATTTATAAAATTAGTAGCATATAGACTTCCTGGAGAACAGTTCTCACTGAGATAATTTACACATTCCCTATGCTTAGTAGTACATATTTGATAAGGGCTATACTGAGACTGCAATTCAGGTCTCTGAGTCCAAAGCTGTTTTTTCCAACATCAGAAATTCCACACAAGGTGTGATCCTCTCTCCTTGCTCTCTCTCTTCCATGTTTGGATCCCATTGAATTCAATTCTGTTTATTCCTATTCTCCTCCTCCTGCCTCACCTGTCCACCTCTTTGGTAGCTCACCTATTGTGTATTTTGACATTCCCATTCTCTTTGAACAAACTGTCCATATCTGTCCATGTATAAGGAATGTAGAACCAGATAGCTTGGGTTCAAATTCTGAATCCACTACCTATTAACTTATTTATGTGAACTTAAGCTGGGTAATTTACCTGAAGTTATTGTTCTGTAAAATGGGAAGCCATTAGTTTGTATGTTACAAGGTGGTTTATTGGACTACATAAGCCAAAATATATAAATCACTTAAAATATTGCCAGGAATAATTTAAGTGTTTAATAAATGTTGGCTGAATGACATCTTTCTTCCATCATCTTTTTTTTACCGATTTTATTTATTTATTTTTATAGAGGGAAGGGAGGGAGAAAGAGAGAGAGAGAAACATCAATGTGCGGTTGCTGGGGGTCATGGCCTGCAGCCCAGGCATATACCCTGACTGAGAATCAAACCTGTGACACTTTGGTTCGCAGCCCAAGCTCAATCCTCTGAGCTATGCCAGCCAGGGCTTCTTCCATCATCTTAATAAAAGCACAATTTTACCTGAAATAATACTTAAAATTTTATCTTTCTCCTGTGCTTCTCATTCTCAGTGTAGGTCGATTTGCTTGTCTCTACAAGTGCCACTTCACTTTAGTATTATCTCCTATGTTCATCCACTTTTCCCTCTGTTCTAAAAGAATGTGTTCCTGTGTTTCTTGAGTAATCCCTTATCTCCCTTCCTGTTAGCAAGTATTTTTCTTACATTTTTGTTTTTCCCTTCTCCACTAGCTCCTTCTCCCGGCCTGCAACTATCCTCAAGGATCATTTCCTTCCCTCAAATATTCCCTCAGTTCTATCAGTTACTTAAATTTTGGTCCTATTAAGCTTTTTAAAGGCAGGTGTGTGGCATAAATTGTGAAGGTAGAGAAAAAAATATTACAACTTCTCTCTAATATTTACAAGTTGGGTAGTGTTGAATATGTTAACATCTCCAAGCCATTTTTTGGTGTAAAAACAGAAATAAGACAACTACTTCATTTAATTGTTATAAGAACGAAATACTATGTCTTGAGTGCTTTGTGCAGGTGACGTTCTGCTTCTTGATTTTGGTGCAGTTAAATAGAAGTGCTCATTCTGGAAAAATTCATTTAGCTGTACACTTATAACGTGTGCCATTTTAGTATGTATGATTTACATTATATTAAAAAAATTAAATGATAACACAGTTTCTGACATAGAATAAAAACTCAATAATTGTGGCTATTGTTATTTTAATTTCTAGTAATTGCAATTTGGATACGACTTATACCACTGCAATTTCATCAGTGAACTCTAATCAATATATCCAATACATTTTCCTGTTTGAAGAATAAACACTTTCCTTTGAATCTTTTCTTCTGTTGGCTTCCTCAATATGGCTGGACTATCCCTTTCAAATACCAATTAAATCAGGCAGGCTTTTGTTAATAGATTTCATTTTAATCATGGAAAGCTCTGTGAATTCACATATACATATACACAGAGCTTTCTATAAATATAAATATATATATAAGTGTGTGTGTGTGTGTATATATATATATATATATATATAGAGAGAGAGAGAGAGAGAGAGAGAGAGAGAGAGAGTTTATCTATCTTTGTAAGAACTGCAGAGCCATGATCAAAAAGTTCATCAGAGAGGTTAGTTTTGACCTGTTGAGTTGATAACAACAGGTTTGGAGATGGATACACATGCAATGTGGAATTTGGAGATCAGCTACATTAAGCAATAGTTTAATTCCAGAAATAAAGAATATTGTTATGGAGGTATCTAAAAAGTTTATATTTGTCAGAGTAAGAGGAGGAATAGCAGTGAAGGGACAGAAAAGGTATTTTTGAAAAGGTAGGACTGGAACCACAGTTCTGTATTTTCCAGTAGGCAAAATTGTGCTTAAGATATCCAATTCCTTAATCTATGTAGAGAAAATTGAAATCATTGCAACAAAAAGGTGTAAAAGTCACTGATATTCCTATTTGAAATGTGGTAGAGAGAACACTAAGACAGAAATTAGAAAATTTGAGTTCAAGTATCAGCTCTCCTACTTAGTTAGTATGGCTGCTCTGGGTAAATAATTTAAACCCCTGAGCTTCAGTTTTCTCATCTTTTGATGAATATAATAGTCTCTCCTATCAATAATTTTTAAAACTTTGCTGTGTGGCTCAAATAAGATAATATATGTAGAGATGCTTTGCAGCTCACATGGCATCACACAGATGCGGGAGATGATTTGTAAGGTACTTGTTACATCTCCCCTCCCATGCACCTGCCATGTGATTGGATCTAGTACAGTACAGCAAATGATGTCAAGAAGAGCGATGACCAGTAGATGGATGAAGCCTGTAGCTTAGTGGAATAGGTTGTATTTGGGAAGCATTTTCCAGAATACAGACCTGGTGGTGAGCTCTGTTGCTTTTGAGTCAGTGTTGTTTCAATTCCATCCTGAATGTGACAACCTGCTGCTTATTCATAGGTGAGTCACTCTTTCCTACAAATTTACAGTCAAATCCCGGTAATCAATTGTGCCTGATTTGTGTGGGGTTTCAGTGAAGAAATAAGAAAGAAAAACATTAGAGGTGCTTTTGTTGCTACTGCTTTTATTAGCTAATTTTGTAAAGAAGAAGAACATATTTCAAGAGTTAAAGGATCAACTAACGATGTGTTCTATTTAGATTCTCAGAAGGATATTTGTGAGTTTGTGATTTGGAGAATTGCATTTTATTGTGAATGCTAACTTTCAGGCTTAAATATCTGGCAGATGGGACTTTAAAAATGTTATATTTTTAATTTAATGTTTCCTGCTTATCACAAATCAGAGGTATATGTTGTCTGAGATACTTAAGCCTTACAAAAAAGGCAATGGGAACTATAAATCAAATGTGATTGATTACAAGGTTAAATTTAATTCATGATGTCACTTATATCTTAATAAAATAGGGAAATGTGCTCCTAGCAGTTTTACCCCAATCCTGCTATGTGGTAGAATTTTGCAGGTGAAGCAGAAGAGACAGGAAAAAAAAAGCCAGATACTATGTTTATGAGATGCTATATTAGAAATGAAAAATCCATAAGATCTCTGAAAAGCTTGGGAAGCTGTATTTTCTATACTAATGTATGGTATAATTATTATTCTCGAAATTGTGCCAGGGATTGTTTCCAAATACTCCCCAGTAGAAATATGATATCTACCAAATACAAAGTAGTTATAGCATATATCAAAAAAGTTACTGGTTTTTATTAAGTTTTGGTTAATAGTTTTTATCAAGTCATAGATTTAACTGGCTATTAACAAAGTGTAGCAGTGGCTATGTACTCATAAGAATCCGGTTTGGTTTTCTGGCAAATGGTAAATCATTCACTGATTGTAGGAAATAAGAGTGAATGAAAGTCTTTTAAAATCTGTGACATGATATTTATAAATTGTACTACAGTGTTTTTCATTGTGTTTTCTTATTACATATATATTTAAATGTTAATATATAGATTATATTTATGACAAACAGAAAGGGGACTGAGGAGTAATTAAACCTTGGCAGGTTTTCCTGATTATCATTCAGAACAGAAAGCTACTGCTAAATTACAACTTTACAAGGGAGGTTGGCAACAATTATGAACAATTTAGCACAGATTAGTTTATCGGATTAACTTGCATGAAGCTGAAACCCTGGGGAATAACAACAAATGAAGTGTTATGCTCCAGCACCAAAGAGATATATGCCATTAATTAAATAAGAAAAAACAAAATATTCAGTATTTGAATGTGCAAGTTCTAATGTAGTTTATGTAAATACACAGGCTTTTAATGACACAATCAACTATCAAAAAGATAGTTTTGCCTGTGTAAATTCAAAAGTTATATAAATAATAATAATAATTTAAATTTTATAGCTGACATATCTAAGATTCAGAGGTTGAGCAAACAGGAGAGAAACTGCTTTGAGATAACTGATTAAGGTGGCAAACGTCTTTGTAAAAGTGTTTATGGGCCAGAATGTTTTAGTCTGCTTGCTGATTTTAATAATTCATTTGGTTAGATGTAATTCATATATGTTCATATATGAAAACAGTCATTCATTATATTGCTTGTAACTCTTCCCAGTAACCACCATCTCCTGCTTTCTTTTCCCATCATTAGGTTTTGGATGTTTTGGGGTTGTTTTTTCCACAGTAGGTCTTGTGCTCAGATCCTGGGGAAGAGAAACTGTATGTGTGATTTCTTACCAAAAGGTTTTCAATTTGCTTGTCATGTCATTTAATTCTAGTGTACATGGTGTTTGGTGGAAGGACCACTGAAGTAGGGTTCAGATGTGTGGGGTCTGTTTGTAGTAGTTCAACTAAATTGTGTGACTTGGAACAAGTCTATTCTATGTAGGCTTCAGTTTCCTGAGGTGTAGATGAGGGGAGTATGAAAAAAATATTTTTCAGGTTTATTGTGGTTATATTCAGCATTAAATTGTTTTGTCTGGTGGGGCAGATGTCCTTGTTGGATTATATGGTATGTGTAGGGAAATGCTTTGTAGGGATTTTAGTAGGAATTTTGGTTTAGTTTATTACAGATTTTAGACGTTTGCTCTGATAAGGGACCTGAAACATGCATGTGTTCACCTATTATGGTTCCATATGTGGGCACAAGCTTCAGCAGTGCCTGATGTAGGAAACTGCATATTGAGATATCATATTGAGGGGGACTGTGATAGTATGTGAGAATAATTTCAGGTTTGAAACAGGGGTCACAAATTCAGATGGTCAAGGGATTCAGTGATCTGGTGATAATTGGAAGAAAATATTCTTCTAAGTTTCGTTTTGAACACAGATCAGTAGTGCATATCTACTGTAAAAGACAGAAGACTGTACTTGAACAGCAATTAAATAAAAAATAAGAAAAAAAATAAAGGTATTATGTAAATGGACAGCAGTTTAACATCAGAGCAACTTGAACTAATTAGTGGAATGTAAGAGTACTAAAGAACCTAGCTCTAGTATTCCCCTCCCACCCTTCCTCTCTGAAGTGTGGGTTTCAGTTTTATGGTCTATAAAATTAAATTAAGAAAGGGAAGAAGACGTGGATTTCCTATAAACACTAGGGAAGGATGTATTTTCACTTCAGGATCAACACTATAGCAACCTCTCTTTTATTGAGAAATGTGTGATCACCTGTTGCTTCCAGGCTAGTTTTGGTAATTCTCACCAGGGGACATGCTAGCTGAATTTGGAGAGAGGGGAAGGGCAGGAGAGAAATATCCATCGCTTCCCTCCCATACGGTCTGCAACAGGGAATCTAACCCGCAGCAGAACAGGCGACGTAGACAAGAGTCTTGGCAGAGGAATGGAGCCCGTGATGTGTCTGTGTACAGGATGATGACTCAAGTAATTCAGCCACACCGGGCTAGAACGGAGTTATGTTTATGAATTTATTTATTTATTTTTGGTCTTCCTTGGAATTCAGTCTCACTCTCATTTTGTGTGTGTTTGTGCATGTTCAATGTGGTGCGCATTCTTAAAGTGGGGCTGCAAATCTTTGGCAAGCAGCACAAGGAATAGAAACTTTTTCAACAGCCATTAAGTGCGTGTAAATGATGTAGGGCAGCTCCTCCGCTGCACGCCCCGCCCCCACCCTCGGGGTTCGGGCGGGAGCTACGTCACTCTATGAGCAGCTCCTCTGCACGCGCGGGGCTGTGGGGGCATGAGGTGACGCAGTTGAGGGGCGAGAGACAGCCGGGAGTGATGTTTCCCCAAACCACCCACCGCTGCGGTTGTGGGGGGAGGAATTAAGAGTTCTGAGGAGCATTTGTGTGAAATCAGTAACCCGGTCACCCGCGACGCTGTCTGAGCACAAAGCGAGTACTTTGGGAAGGAAGGAGGCGGAGGGGCGGGGCGGGGGGGGAAATGGGAGGCTGAGCCGGTGGTCCTCAGTCGGTTTCTGGTGCGTGGTCGTCTAGTTACTTCAGCCTTATACCTCACCTCTGAGCCCCACATGGTCCATGGGAGTCCCAAAAGACTAGTGGGGGACCTTTGGCTGAAGATAGGACTAGGGAACCGTCCGACAAGGATCCCAGGACACACAAAAAAGGGAGCGCAGTGACCGTTATTTGGCCCAACGGACAAATTGGCGGGAAGAGTCCATAGACTCGGTGACTCTTAGGGGAAAACGCTCCCAGACTCCGAGACACTTTTCGGGGCGATGACTTTAGCTCAACCCAAGGGAGATCTCCCCCCAGAAGTTTAGTAGTTGGCAACCATAAGATTCTTTTCCATCTGCGTCATTTCCATGGCGACCATGGTAACCTTTCATTAGAGAACACTTCTATTTTTTTTTTTTTAGTCGTCTCTGCTAATGGTTTTCCCTTTATGATAACAATATAGTCATCTGTTATCATTATTTATATTATGACCTCACAGGGAAAAAAATTGCCATGCTGAAATCAGCAAATGATATCATTTATAGTTTCTCATTTCTTGTACATTTTAATACACTGTCTAGGATATGGATAATAGGATTCCTATGGTTCGGCGTTTAAAATGGATTAAGCTTAAGTAAAATGCGAACCATTACAGGCCTTTCAGCTTCCAGTTTATCCCCCTACACAGGCTATACACCTACCCCCTTTTAATGTAAACAAATGTACTTAGAAAGAAAACTAATTTCAAAGCTATTCAACATTCATAACAATAGACTGAAGTAGATTGAAGAGGGGAATTTACCATTACCTTTCATCACTCATTTATTTTTTAATTGTTGTATTTTTTTTTTTTTTTTACCATTTACCCTCCTTTCCTTTTTTGGAGGTACAGGTCACTTTTAAAGCTAAAATGAAAAAACTTGGTGGATATTATACATAGATAGCCATATGGATTTACAAAAGGCAAAAACAGGCAATATTCCTCTCATGTGTAAAGTAAGAAAATAATAAAAGCTGGAAACACCAAAACAAACAACACTAACAACAAAGACAGACAAAAAATAACAAAAAACTCAGGTACATTCAAGAGGTAATATAAATATTAAATAGCAAAAAAAAAAAAAAAGAGGAAAACCACGGCACACCAAAGCCCTTATTCTTGAAATTAGAAGATATTGGGTGACGTTATACAATCACAGAAAGGTTAACCATATATTTTTATTAATGAAATTCCCGGTCCTTTGCATATAGTAACCACATATTACCAACTTCTGAAATGTGCTTCAATAAAAATTCTTTTTAAGAACTCTCTGCTAATTGCCAGAACTTTACCAAGTGTTTCTGTGTTACTAATTTTATTTATTTATTTTTTTTCAGAGTAGCAGAAACGTTTTGCAGGTTCAGTCTGCCTCTGGAACCTATCCAGACCTGCACTTGTTTATCCACACACCTAACCCTGTACAATCTCTCCTACCTTCACATATCAAGTAGAAACGAAATCAGAGAAGGACGAGGAACTCGCCGATGGTGACAGATTCTTAACCACTTTCATCATGAATTCTAAGACTTCACATAATATGACAGTAAGCATCAGGATTCTTTCGGATCTTTGTTTCCCTAGCACTATTTGTTTTTAGTCTGAATTTGTCCGTGAAGTATGTAACACTAATATTTGATGAGAGGTTCCAAAAGTGTCTTATTTATTTTGTAACCACTACATACATGTAACTATTATATTTCAATCAATTAAAATTAAACAAAATTAAAAATTTTGTTCCCAGTCAGTAGCCACATTTTATATGCTTAATACTGAATCAAATAGTGGAGATAGAGAGTATTCCAACATTATAGGAACTTCTGCTGGATGGTTCTGGTATACAAACCCTGTTACCTCCTTCCCATTTCTTTAGTGTAAAACATATTCAGAAACAAACCCAGTATTTGTCAGGGGCAAAGTAAAGGTAGGTAAAAGTATGCTGTAGTGATTCAAGAAGTATCTGTGCAGTCAGGCCTTCAGTTGAATGGCTGAGTAAAGAGGAAAACATCACTCATCTAATTTGGTAAAATTTACATTGGGAAAGTCAGGTCTATATTCAAGTTTTTTTCCCCTCAGGAAAGTCTTTGGCTATGATTTTAGACCATTTGTTCAACATGAACATTAGTGATTTATATTTGTAAAACACTTTTGATATATGGTTATAAAATGTACACAGAAGAGGGTAATGGAAAGGGAAAATGCATGATTCCAAAAGCATCTCTGTTATCACAATCTTTTAAAATTGTCATTAACATATATGTTGTATCTTTCCTCCCAGGGGTTTTAGGAGCTTAGTAATACAGGTAGGAACACTGCAAGCTTCAAAAACTACCAGCACTAGGAACAATTCACTTTTCTGTAATGAATGTTTTACACTTTAGAAAGTATTATCTTTCTGATTTTTTTTTTCCACTCCATGGATCTCACAAAACACTCCTGATGTGTGTCAGACAAATATTACTTTTTTTTCACAAGGTTCCTTTGTGTTAGGTCTTCTTTGGCTTGACACAGATGTCACCTGCTGCATGAGGCTGTCTCTTTTCCTTACAGTTAAGCATGAAGAAATTTATATTTCTTTTATTTGCCTTTTTAATTTTATGGAGGTAACATTCACATAACATAAAACTAACCATTTTAAAATATGCAATTCAGAGATTTTTAGTATATTCACTATGTTGTGTAACTATCATTTATATCTACTTCCAGAACATTTTCATCACCCCCAAAGGGAACCTTGGGCCCATTAAACAGTCCCTCCTCCCCACCTTCCCACAGCCCCAGGCAACCACTAACCTTTCTGTGCCTATGGATTTACCTATAGTGGATATTTCAACTAAATGAAATCATACACTGTGTAACATTATGTGTCTGGCTTCTTTCACTTACCATAATGTTTTCAAAGTTTATCTACAGTATAGCATGTATCAGTATTTCATTCATATTTGTAGTTGATTTTTGGTATTCTAATAAAAGATACTCAGTAAATATTAGCTAATTAACAGTAGACTATTTTAACTCAAACTCTCACACCTGACAGCACATGTTAATTTATGCAGTCTCTATTAATAGATAAGATCTGAGCCTGATTAAATTGTTATTTCATTCTTAGACACTCAGAGTATCTAAGCCTTAAATATTAACCACCAAAAGATTTTCTCTATTTATCCATTCTGAGACATGGTGCAATCATTTTGTCTTTTCCAGCGACAACCTACAGTGACATCTTCTCCCACTGAAATTCGTCTGTGGATAGAAGGTAAGATGTTTTGAAACATTTTGGCTCTACACATCACATTTCATCTTTTCAGGCTTAGCCGCCCAGATTTCACACTATATTAATATATACAAACACATTATTTTGCACTTTTTCTATAAAAGATAATACAATATTAAACAGTTGACTGCAATCTATAACTATAATATCATAACATGTTTTATAAACATTCTAGGAATAATTTCCTTGATTTCATTATTTTTTTTTAGATTTTATTTATTTATCTTTAGAGAGGGGAAGGGAGAAGGAAAAGAGGGAGAGAAACATTGATGTGTGGTTGCCCTCTACTGGTGACTTGGCCCACAACACAGGCATGTGCCCCGACTGGGAATCCAACTGACGACCCTTCAGTTCGCAGTCAGGCCCTCAATCTACTGAGCTACACCAGCCAGGGCTGATTAGTGTTTTTATTGTATAAATATTGAAATTAATGTATTGGTTACTTTTTAATTAATATTTTATTGTGTGATTTTTTCCACTAATAAAATTACTATTATTGGAAGCAAATGAACATTCCAAAATAATGACAGTAGATGAACAGTAAACTATACTACTTAACAAATAAGACATATTCTTCTGTTGGAAGGAACCAATGCTGACTGAGGGAATGGATTGTATAGAGAAATGCAGTAAAAAATGACTTAAATGCAATTAATTTAATTAAGTGTATTATTAATTATAATTTATTACATTTAATATATAGTTAACCTTTGAGAGCAAACGATAGGCCTACCTCCATCATTTGCTGTTCAAATTAATAGATACAAAAAACAATGTTTGCTGATTTAAGACTGAGGAAAAGATTCAAAGTCTTCTTTTAACAGGTGTCTTTATTGGCATTATCCCAAAAACCATTTTAGAAAACATTGGCAATGGTTAACATTTTAGAATTATAGATGATGATAATTAAAGATGACTAATTACTATGAAGCCTTGTTTTAATGCAGTGTTTTCTTTAGGTAATGATTAGTAAAGATGGTTTAGCATATTTTGTTGTGCTAAGTAAAATGGATCAGGTAGTACATAGGTGGAAGTAATACATTATAACCAGAAAATTATACTAGCTTCCTTAAGTTTTAATTCCTCATCAATAAAATAGATTCATATTAAGATTTCCCTCATATTAGGTTGAAAGCATAAAGTTATCTAGAACAACATATGTAAACATTTATTATAAAGGTAATTTAAATTATGTTAATAAAATTATTTTTACGTGGAGGCATTTCAATGATGAATAAATTCCAAGTTTTTTCAGTTCCTATTTTAATTCTAAATTTTATAATTTTTAAAAAAAACTTTATTTATTTTTAGAGAAAGGAGAAGAGAGAGAAGGAGGAAGTGAGGGAGAGAAACATCAATATGTTACTGCCTCTTATGCACTCCCTCCACTGGGGACCTGGCCTGCAGCCCAGGCATGTGCCCTGACTGGGAATCAAACAAGTGACCCTTTGGTTCACAGGCTGTTGCTGAGTCCACTCAGCCACATGAGCCAGGACTAACTTTTATAATTTTTAACATCATAAAACTTAAACAGGGTATAGTCACTCTTGTTCAATAGCTTAGAGAAGAAAATCTTAGTTCCCGCTTTTGGAAGGTAATTCCAAGTTTTTTCAACTGCTATTTCTATTTTTTTTCTGAGTAATTCCTTCCAATTTTCAGATCTTGCATATACAAACAGCCAATAATAGTACTCACACAAGAAAAAATGTCTTCCTCCCTTGTGCTCCCACAACATTTCTTTTGCTTCTTGAAACACTTTCTGGCTAACATTTTATTTTTTCGCGTGTGTGTCTGTGTGTGCTTTATGTTTTCCCTATCAAATTGTAAGTAGTTTGAAGGTTAGGGATAATGTTTAATTTATCTTTGTATCACTGATAACACTCAGCACAATACCTTGCAAAGCATAGTTACTTAGAAAATATTTTTTAATTGACAAAATAGTGACTTTAATATTCCCATTCTATAAAATTGTCTTTATCACCAGAAACTTTCAGGTTGCCACTTTTAGTTAACTTTTCTTCGGTGATGTTGGGATATTCTTATAACAATAATTATAAGAGAATTCAAATAAACAGGTCATGAACTATAGGCATCTGACCTCAATGCTTTTAGTTTTCTGATTAAATATAAGATTGAAAACCTTTTTTTTTTTTTTTTTTACTGGTATCCTAGCTTCAATTTAGTCTTTGACTCATGGTAAGTTACAACATTATTAGAAAGATAAAAGGTTTCTGTTATCCCAACAGAAAACCAAAAATTATTGTACCAGTTTAACTTCCTGGCAACTCTTTACTCAGTTAATTTAGAAGAAAGAACTAGAGCAGGCTAGCACTATTGAAACTGAGAATGTCAGTTTTTTAAAAGGTAGCTGTTATTGCCCTGGCTGTTGTGGCTCAGTGGATTGAGTGCCAGACTGCGAACCAAAGGGTCGCTGGTTCCATTCCCAGACAGGGAACATGCCTGCATTGCAGGCCAGGTCCCCAGATAAGGGGTGTGTGAGAGGCAACCACACATTGATGTTTCTCTCTCTCTCTTTAAAAATAAATTTAAAAGTCTTCTTTAAAAGGTAGCTGTTATGTTAGCATATCCAAGATATTATTATACATAAACAGGTTACTCTGGGAGTATTACTCATGTAACACTGTCTATTGAAGTTAGCGTGCAGTTGGAGACTCAAAATGAACTTTAGAGGAATACTATGGTATAGAAAATGCCAGTGTCTAGAAGAAACGTTATCGATCTTTAATTTTAATTTTTTTAAGTAATGTAGAAGGAGGAGACTGTAGGATCCAAGTTGCATCTCTAGCGCAGTACAGATTCCAGGCCTTTCAAATACAGTCAGGTTCTCCCTAGAGTCAGTGAAGATTTTAACCAAAACTCAATTGCTATGGATTTAACTACAGCGTTTTTTTAAAACTTATTTTTTATTGAGATATAATTGAAAAATAACATTATATTATTGGTTGTTATATTTTTTAAATACATGAATTTTCTGTGCTTTAATACAAAATAGAAAGTGTAATTTAAATTTAACAGGTGAAGCATCTTGAATCCATTGAAAGAACATAGAGTGAGAATTTGGAGACCTGACTTTTAGGCTTGATTATACTACCAAACTCCATTGTGATCTTAGACAAGCCACTTGACCTTTAAGATTTTTAAAGTTTTATTTATTTCTTTAAATTGGCTTTCTTTATTTCTCTTTTTTATTTTTCAAATTGGCAATACAGATATGTATGTCTGAGAGGTGAAATGCAATGAAAAATAAAAATCAATAACAACAGAAATATGTTGTCAAGGTTAAAGTATAATATAAATGTGAGATGTATTTTATTCTACTTATTTTTTATCTATCAATTAAGTTATTGTTATTATTATGTTAGTGGCTGCACTGTCAGCAGTACCAACATATTATTACTATTTATGTACTTTCTTGGATCTGACAAGTTTAGAAGACTGTTAGCTCTATCTATATATGGGTTTTAATAACATAAAGTCCAGTGTACCTTACAAAGTTTTTGAACTTTGTGGGGACATAATGAATTAAATTTGGGAGTTTGAAAATTAGGAAAGAACATAATGATGGGCACTTAAGGACCTCTCTTTTCACTGCTGACATGTATTCATATTGTCAAATTCATGGGCTATGCAGGATGTATTTGATAGAGAAATCATTCTGCTATAGCGATTATGTCAATATTGAATTTATCATTGTGCAAGAGACCTGCGCATGAGCAGATCTTCAAATTAAAAATCATTAAAGGATGGTAGGAATCAAAATATCAGGAAAGAGACCAAGTAATCATTACAACCTATTTCCTGAAACAATAAAAATACACACATTTTGGAAGAAATTTGGTATAAAAAATCACCATTCACAAAGTATGATGCATAAGAGCAAAAATATTTGTGTATAAGACTCTTTCAGCCCTGGCTGGTGTAGCTCAGTGGATTGAGCGCAGGCTGCGAACCAAAGTGTCACAGGTTCGATTCCCAGTCAGGTCACATGCCTGGGTTGCAGGCCATGGCCCCCAGCAACCGCACATTGATGTTTCTCTCTCTCTCTCTTTCTCCCTCCCTTCCCTCTCTAAAAATAAATAAATAAAATATTTTTAAAAAAGACTCTTTCAAATGCCTCTTAAACTACATTTCACTGACGACTAGCTGTGGTGTCTTTGTCTCACAACTAAGGCTAACATAGAGTACCAGGATGACACTTCTGAAAAAAAAATATTAGAAAAGATGCCACCTTTCCTAGTCTTTATCCTTATTCAAACTCTGGAGATGAGGATTTGACTGTGATAATTAACACCAGGTTGGGATGACTACAACTGCTATTTGCAGACAGGCTGAGGCAGAATTACCAAAGTAAGTTATTTACTTTCAGATTATAAATTGGGCACTTGGGAAACTGCCTTAGTTTTCAGAGTTCTAGATGTCATCACTGGGTATACCAATGCAATTGTTCATTTAATAGTCTTGTGTTATAGTTGCATAGTATGCATAGAGTGGAAGAAACTTGGAAGCATAAAGACTGGGAACAGATTCCCATCATGAAGAATGGCCATTTCCTCTATTGGTTTTCAGAGTTACTGGGGGTTAAGCACTACCTATACAGTTACTTATCTGCAATATTTTTATAATGGTTTAAAGTAATTTATCGAAGTATTCGTATTGTGTTCATCAATTTAATTTGCCTGTTTCTGGGCTTTTTGCTTTTGCCCTAAAAGGTTGTTGGAAAAGTGGTCATATTTACAGTAAATCCACCTTATCTTTTTTACAGTTTTCTTTCAAAACAGATGTTAGGTCTAGGTCTATCTAAGACTGCAGTTATTTAGCCAAAGCTTGGTATTATGAACCTTCTGTGCTTTCCCCAATCCTCATTATGTCCCCAGCAATCACGAGCTGAGCTTTTATTTTCATTTTATTTTTTAAAGGCCTTTTTTAAAAGATTTTATTTATTTATTTTTAGAGAGGGAAGGTAGGGAGATAGAGAGAGAGAGAGAGAAACATCAATGTGGGGTTGCTGGGGGTTATGGCCTGCCGCCCAGGCATGTGCCCTGACTGGGAATCGAACCTGCGACACTTTGGTTCACAGCCCGCACTCAATCCACTGAGCTACACCAGCCAGGGCCCACGAGCTAAGCTTTTAAACAAAACTAAAAGATCCTCATTTGTTTTTGGTAATGGTCTGTGTAGAAGACAGAAAATATCTTAATATCAGGTATATAAATTGAATAGTGAACCACTAATAAAAGGAATCATGCTTATTTGAAGAACCCAGTTTTCCCCTGAGACAAAAGAAACCAGAGGTTTGAGGGTTTTTTCTAATATACTTTATATTTTAGGGAGTTTTAAGTTCACATTAAAATAAAGCACAGAATGTAGAGTCCCCATGTAACCCCTGCCCCTACACATGTAGTCTCCACCACCTTCAACATTCCAAACCAAAGTGATGCATTTGTTACAATCGATCAGCCTACATTGGCCGATCATTAACACCCAAAGTCCATAGTTTGTATTAGTTTTCACTATTGGTGTTATAGATACTATGAGTTTTGACAAATATATATGATATGTACCTACCATTTTATTGTCATATAAAATAGTTTCACTGCTCTAAAAATCTTCTGTGCTCTGCTTATTCACCCTTCCACCATAGTGCATGGCAACCACTAATCTTTTTATTGTCTCTAAAGATTTTCTTTTTCCAAAATATCGTAGTTGGTATTTTATAATATGTAGCCATTTTCAGATTGGCTTCTTTCACTTAGCTATATGCTTTTAAGGTTGTTCCATGTCTTTTCACACTTTCATAGCTTATTTCTATTTACCACGGACTATTTTACTGTCTGGATGTCCTAGCTTATTTCTCCATGCACCTACTGAATGGAATCTTGGTTGTTTCCAAGCATTAGCAATTGTAAATAAAGCTGCTCTAACATCTGAGTGCAGGTGCTTGTGTGGACATATGTTTTCAGCTCCTTTAGTAAATAAATACCAAGGCGTGTGATTACTGAAGCATATGGTAAGTATGTTTGCTTTTGTAAGAAACTGCCAAGCTGTCTTTTAAAGTAGCTCTACCATTTTTTATTCTAATCAGAGATGATGAGAGTCCTTTTGCTCCATATCATCACAGCATTTCTTGTTATCAGGAGTTTTGATTTGAATCATTTTTTATTAAATCATTTTTATTGTTATTCTATTACAGCTGAACCATTCTTATAGGTGTGTGGTGGTATCTCATTGTTTCTTTTTTCATTTTTTAAAAAGATGTAATTTATTTATTTTTAGACAGAGGAGAAGGGGAGGAGAAAGAGAGGGAGAAACATCAGTGTGTGGTTGCCTCTCATACACCCACTACTGGGGACCTGACCTGCAACCTAAGCATGTGTCCTGGCTGGCAATTGAACTAGCAACACGTTGGTTTGCAGGCTGGTGCTCAATCCACTGAGCCACACCAGCCAGGGCTCTCATTGTTTCAATTTACAATTCCCTAATTTTTTAAAGACTAACCTTTCTACAATGTTTTACTTTTTCTCCTTTGACCAGTAAACTATATTTGTGTGTCTGCTTCTGGGATCACTATTCTATTCCATTGGTCCTGCTTTTTGTTGTTGTTGTTGTTGTTCTTTCACCAATACCCCTTTATCTTGATTACTGTAGATTTATAGTAAGACTTGAAGTCAGGTAGCATCAGTCTTCCATCTTTGTTCTTCTCCTTTGATATTGCTTTGGCTATTCTGGGTCTTCTAGCTCTACATATAAACTTTATAATCAATTTGTTGTTATCCACAAAATAAGTTGCTGGAATTTTTATTATAATTGCATCAAATCTATATATCAATTTGAGAATAATTGACATCTTGACAATACTGAACCTTCCTGTCCCTGAACATGGAATACCTCATCATATATTTAGTACTTCTTTGATTTTGTTCATCAAAGTTTTATAGTTTTCCTCATATAGATCTTGCACCTACATTGTTAGAATTATACCTAAGTATTTTATTTTGGTGGGTACTAATATAAATGGTATTATGTTTTTTTAATTTTAAACTCCACTTGTTCATTGTTGCTGTATGAGAAAGATTTTGACTTTTGTATATCAAACTTGTATCCTTCAACCTTATAATAATCATTTGTTAGTTCCCAGAGTTTTCTTTTACAAATTTTGATCGATTTATGCCTATTTGTTTTTTGGAGTCCTTAATATAAGTGCTCTTTTGTCTTTAATTTCAAATTCAACTTGTTCACTTCTGGTATATAGGAAAGTGATTGACTTGTGTATATTAACCTTGTATCATGATGTCATCTGTGAACAAAGACAGTTTTATTTCTTTTTCCCAACCTTATACTTTTAATTTCCTTTTTCTCTTATTGCATTATCTAGGACTTCCAGTATGATATTGAAAAGCAGTGGTAAGAAGAGACATCCTTGTTATGTTCCTAATCTTAGAGGAAAAGCTTCGAGTTTCTTACCATTAAGTATGTTATTAGCTGTAGGTTTTCTTTTCTGTTGCTATTTTTTATCAAGTTGACAAAGTTCCTCTCTAGAGTTGGCTGAGATTTTTATCATGAATCAGTGTTATATTTTGTCTAATGCTTTTTCTGCATCATTTGTTTGATCATGTGATTTTTCTTCTCTAGCTTGTTGATGTGATGGATAGCATTCATTGATTTTTGAATGTTGTATTAGCCTTGTGTACCTGGGGTGAATCCCTTTGGTGGTTGTGTACAATATTTTTGTGCATTGGTAGATTCAATCTGTTAACATTTTGTTGAAGACTTTTTGTATCTATGTTCATGAGATGTACTGATCTGTAGTTTTCTTGTGATGCTTTGTTAGGCTTTTTTATGAGGTAACACTGATCTTGTAGTATAAGCTTGAAGTATTCACTCTACTTTTACATTCTGGAAAAGATGATAGAGATTTGGTATAATTTTTTTTTAATATTTGGCAGAATTCACCAGTGAACTTATTTTAACCTGCTGCTTTCTGTTTCAGAAGGATATTAATTACTGATTCAATACATTTAATAAATATGGTTCTTTTCAGATTGTTATTTTTGCCATGTGTGTTTCAGTTGATCGTGCCTTTCAAGGATTTGGTCCATTTCATCTAACTTACCAAATATATGGGTATGAAATTTGTTGAAGGCATTGCTTTATTGTCCTTTGAATGACACTGGGATCTGTAATGCTATCTCCTCTTTCATTTTTTTTCAGTTTTTAAAACTTGAATTGTTGTTCAAGTACAGTTTTCTGCTTTTTACTCCCATCCCAGCCCACCCCCAGCCCTCCCCACCTCCCTCCCATTTCCACCCCCCCTAGTTTTTGTCCATGTGTCTTTTATACTTGTTCCTGAAAACTCTTCCCCCTTTCCCCTGAAATTCCCTTCCCTCTCCCCTCTGGTCACTGTCAGCTTGCTCTCTATTTCAGTGTCTTTGGTTGTATTTTGCTTGTTTGTTTGTTTTGTTGATTAGGTTCCTGTTAAAGGTGAGATCATATGGTATTTGTCTTTCACCACCTGGCTTATTTCGCTTAGCATAATGCTTGGCAATTCCCCAAATTTGACATTGTAATTTTAAACAGAGATATATTTGTTTTATATTGAAAATATTTACCCAAACGCACATTTCCTTCTTGTTTTCAGCATTCCTTGTTTCGCTTCAAACCGTCTTTCTGCTATCATTCTATTTTTTTCCTGAAATTCATTCTTTGGAAGTTCATTTAGTGAAGAACTGAGAAGTCTTAACTTACAGTTTCTCCATCTGCTAAATCATTGCCATTCTTTTATATCCAATGTAAAGATTACATGTAGTTCTATAACTAGTTTTCCAACATAACACCTTTGTATTAGTCCTTCTGATAGGGGCCCAGAAATTGCTATTTCTCTGGGTGGAGTCCACAGATACATTTTCAAAGGAGAATGACTACTGTACCATGGTCATTTTCTGTTGCCTGTACAAGTTGATTAGCAAGTCTAAGATTTGTTCTATCCTTCTCTTTTGCATCAGATGCAAATTTCTGGGAGGAGGTCTTGCCTAGATTTTTCACACTGAGAATTAATTCCTGGTCCCAGGACCTCCTTTTGTATCTCACATGAACAGAATTTTTTCTAGAGAGCCAGGACCTATGGACTTGGCAATTTCCTGCATAATACTGGAGCTCTCCCTGTAACACCTATCACCTGTATCTTCAGAGAGAAGGGAAAATTCTAATTTATTTTCAGTTGTTCCATTATATCAAGTCATTATTTGTTATTTATTTATTTATTTATTTATTTATTTATTTTGCTCAGCCATGAGTTCTATTACTTTAATCTGACCTGACATGGAATCACAGCTAAAGACATCCAGGGATATTTGTATTATATGAGGATAGCAGCACCTCTTAAACTCAATAAATACATTCACACTGATGCCATGGGCCTTGAATGTTTGACAGAAGACAAGGAACCACACGATTCAACTCTTGACCAATCCTTTACCAATTTATTTGTCTTGAGAACCTTATGGTGTCATTTAGCTTATCTCAATGGACTCATTGTAGATTTCCAAAGAGAATCCCTGACTATTCATGCCAACTTCTGGTTTTCCCAAGCAAATAAACACCATCTAGATTTAAACCATAAGAAAAACTTTGGAATAAAACAGTTGCTGATGCCTGAAAGATCACCTGATAGGCAGAAAAATAAAAAGCTATAAACCTCTTTTATAAATTTTTATTGTTCTCATTTGATTATTCAGCATGATTCTGTTTATCACTTTTTACATAACATCCACTTAAATTTGTGAATAAGAGATGAATTTGCTTAGACATCCTAACTACTGACAACTGAACATTACAATCCATGTTTTTTTAATTGTTGTTCAATTACAATTGTCCTCATCCCCCCCCATTATTCTCCCCTGCCCTACCTACCCCCCACCTTCCACATTCAATCCCCCTCCATCACCTTTGTCCATGGGTCCTTTATTCATGTTCCTTGACTTGACCCTTCTCCTTCTTTCCCCTGTTATCCCCCTCACCCCTCCCCTCTGGTCACTGTCAGTTTGTTCTTTATTTCAGTGTCTCTGGTTATATTATGCTTGCTTTGTTTTGTTGATTAGGTTCCACTTATAGGTGAGATCATATGATACTTGTCTTTTACTGCCTGGCTTATTTCATTTAGCATAATGCTCTTCAGTTCCATCCATGCTGTTGCAAAGGGTAGGAGCTATAAAACTCTTTTTCATGCAAAACATTTTGTAGCATTTTAAAAATTCAAAAAGTGTTTTCTGTATTTTATGCTCAGTAACATTTTCAAGGAAATAATTAGTTCTTGTGGAAGGGGCTGAAGCTACAGTACATTTTTTATTCTCTTTTTATTTTTTACTTGTCATTCAAATAATATACACAATAGGCAGAGACTAGAAAATTCTGTTACTTGCTGATAAACACAAGAAAATAATGGGTACTTGTTACTGGGCTGTTTAGATTCATATAGACAGAATGCTCCACCTTGGTGAAACAATCTTAATTTTATAGACATACATATTTCTCATACAAAAAAGTAGTCATTGACAGCATATATCAGAGGTGTTAGTGATCTTACAGAATGCTGAGTCTACAGGGTCTGGCAGAAGTAAGGACTGCTTCAGTGATGTTGGTAGGGTAATAATTTATAGTTTTAATTTGAACATTTCACCTAAAATGTCATATGGTATGTTTGAGTGTAATATTGTTATGTTACAGAATCCCATGCTTATGATTTTGTAGTAAAAGAATTTGTAATAAAAAAGGGGAGATATTTGTGCTGGACCCTATATTTTGGCAGTCTCTTTTTATGAAAATGAGGTATATCATATTCTTTTCATGTAATTGAAGATGTTTTCCATTGTATTTACTATCTTTTATAGGTTTTCCCTTGCCTCCTACAACAATTCATTTTTTAAATTATGGTAAGAAAAAGGGAACATAGCTGTGGGTATAAGAGATTGATGTTTATTGCTATGGACAGAATTGTGTCTCACCATAATATGTGTGTTGAAGGCCTAATCCACATTGAGACTGTATTTGGAGATAGAGTCTTTAGGAGGAAATTAAGGTTAAGTGAGGTCATAAGGGTGGGGGAATAATTCAATAAGATTATTGTATTTATATGAAGAGGAAGAGAGACCAGAACACTCACAGAACCTAACCGTGCTGACACCTTATTCTCAGACTTCTAAGTTCCAAATCTGTTAGAAAATAAATTTCTGTTGTTTAAGCCACCCACTCTATGTTTTTTTTAGGGCAACGTGAGCTACAATATTTATTATCATAAAATCTTAATTAACTAGATGCTGTAATTAGTAGCCTTTACTTTGGACTAAGAAATTTTTTATGTGTAATATAAATATCATAAGAATATATATGAACATAAAATAAATATTGAATAAAAGCAACCTCAGGGTTTATCTCAAAGTCAGTAGGTACACAGGTAGTTCAATCTCTAATACCATGGGCGTCTGCAGCCTTATTTGGTGCTTTGATTTTCAGAACAATTCCCTGAAAATACTAGAGTGTTTTTGTTGTCAGATGTTCATTAGAGTAATTACTACATTCTAAGACTGAAAAATAGACTTAGACTTTTTAGAATTACCAAAGAGAGTTCAAACAAAAGTTATTTGATATTAACTCTTTGCCAAATCTGAACATATTAACCAATAACTCTCATACCTGAACATTGTAAATTTTATTATAAATTTATTATGAAAGTAATAATAAACTTTTAATAAAGTACTGATTTTTAATAAACTTTTAATAAAGTACTGATTTTTATTTGATATTTGCATATACTGTGAAATGATCATCATGATAAGTCCAGTTAATATCCATTACCAAAATAGTTACAGAATTTTTTACTTATGATGAGCACTATTACCATTTACTCTCAGCAGCTTCCATATATGCCATACAATATTATCAACTGCAGCTACCATGCTGTACATTACAGCATAGCATTTATTATATAACTGCAAGTCTGTACCTTTTGACTCCCTTTGCTCATTTTGCCCAATCCCAGCCCCAGTCTTTGATAACCATGAATATGTTTTCTGTATCTATGAGCTTGTTTCTTGTTTATTTGTTTTTCATATTCCACATATAAATGTGATCACATATTTGTCTTTCTTTGACTTATTTGACTTAACATAATACCCTTGATGTCTATCCATGTTGTCACAAATGGCAAAATTTCATTCTTTTTTATGGCTGAGTAATATTTTGTGTGTGTATGTTTGTGTGATTTTTATCACATTTTCTTTATCCATTTATTCATTCAGCTATCAATGTATGTTTATGTGTTTTTATATTATGCCATTGTAAATAATACTGCAATGAAC
Source organism: Phyllostomus discolor (assembly GCF_004126475.2). Classification (NCBI taxonomy): domain Eukaryota; kingdom Metazoa; phylum Chordata; class Mammalia; order Chiroptera; family Phyllostomidae; genus Phyllostomus; species Phyllostomus discolor. The sequence continues at coordinate 103,255,359 of NC_050198.1, forward strand.
ATGAAAAACATATGTATGCATATTCTTGAATTATTGCTTTTGTTTTCTTTGACAAAGAAAGTGAAATTTTTGGAGTTTATGGTAGCTCAATTTTTACTTTTTGAGGAAATTTCATGCTGTTTTTCACAATAGCTGCACCAATTTGCATTTCCACCTACAGTGATCAAGGGTTCCCTTTTCTCCATGCCCTTGTCAACACTTATTTCTTGTCTTTTTCCTTGATATCTTATTGTGGTTTTGATGCATTTTAACTAGATTTTTAAAAAGATTTTATTTATTATTTTTAGAGAGGGAAGGGAGGGAGAAAGTGAGAGAGAAACATCAATGTGCGGTTGCTGGGGGCCGTGGCCTGCAACCCAGGTATGTGGCCTGACTGGGAATCGAACCTGTGGCACTTTGGTTTGCTGCTCACGCTCAATCCACTGAGCTACGCCAGCCAGGGCTTTAACTAGATTTTTTTTACTTTTGCTATTGAGTTGCATGAGATTTTTTTATTCTCACCCGAGGATATGTTTATTGATTTTTAGAGGGAGGGTGGGAGAGAGAGAAACATTGATCAGTTGCCTCCCATATACACCCTGACCAGAGATCAAACCTGCAACCTTTGGTGTACAGGATGATGCTCCAAGCAACTGAGCCACCTGGCCAGGGCTGTATGAGGTTTTTATTAATATACTTTGGATATTAATTACCTATCAGATATATGATTTACAAATATTTTAGTAGGTTTCCTTTTCATTTTGTTGTTGGTTTCCTGTGCTGTCCAGAAGCTTTTTTGATTTAATATAATGATTGAATGATTTCCACTACCCGTTTTCTGTTTGCTGACTCTTCTACTTGATCTAGCTTGCTAGTGAACTCCTCTAGTGAATTAATCAGGTCAGTTATAGTATTCTTAAGTTTCAACATTTGTGTTTGGTACTCTCAAAAGTTTTCTAGTTGTTTCATTTTTTAATTTATTTTGTTTTTATTTTTAATCTTTTAAAATTGTTGTTCAATTACAGTTGTCCCCATTTTCCCCATTACTCTCCCCTGCCCTTTCCACCCCCCATCCCCCACATTCAATCCCCCCTCCCTGTTGTCTTTGTCCATTGGTCTTTTATACTTGTTCTTTGACTTGACCCTTCCACTTCTTTCTTCCATTATCCCACTCATGCCTCCCCTCTGGTCACTGTCAGTTTGTTTTTTACTTCCATGTCTCTGGTTCTATTTTACTAATTTATTTATTTTGTTGACCGGGTTCCATTTATAGGTGAGACCATATTGTATTTGTCTTTCACCACCTGGCTTATTTGCCTTAGCATAACGCTCTCCAGTTCCACACATGCTGTCTCGAAGGGTAGGAATTCCTTCTTCCTTTCTGCTTCATAGTATTCTATTGTGTAAATGCAGCACAGTTTTTTGATTCACTCATTTATTGATAGGCACTTAGGCTGTTTCCAGCACTTGGCTATTGTAAATTGTGCTGGTACGAACATGGAGGTACATAGGTTCTTTTGCATTGGTGTTTCAGGATTCTTAGGGTACAAACCCAGCAGTGGAATTGCCAGGTCAAAAGGCAGTTCCATGTTTAGTTTTCTGAGGAAACTCCATATGGTTTTCCACAGTGGCTATGCCAGTCTGCATTCCCACCAACAGTGTACTAGGGGTCCCTTTTCTCCACAACCTCACCAGTACTTGTTGTTTATTGATTTGTTTATAATGGCCATTCTGACCTGGTGTGAAATAGTATCTCACTGCAGTTTTAATTTGCATTTCTCTGATGGCTAGTGATGTTGAGGATACTTTCATGTGTCTCTGGACCCTCTGTCTGTCCTTGGAGAAGTGTCTGTTCAGGTCCTTTGCCCAATTTTTAATTGGGTTGTTTGTCTTCCTGGAGTGGAGTTGTGTGAGTTCTTTATATGTTTTGGACATTAAACCCTTGTCTGAGGTGTCATTAGCAAATATATTTTTTCCATACAGTTGGTTCCCTTTTCATTTTGATGATGGTTTCCTTAGCCATGCAGAAGTTTTTTAATTTGATGTAGTCCCATTTGCTTATTCTTTCCTTTATATCCCTTGCTCTAAGGGACATATTGATGAAAATATTGCTGCATTGAATATCTGATATTTTCCTGCATATGTTCTTTTCTAGGACTTCCATGGCATTACAACTTATATTTAAGTCTTTTATCCATCTCAAGTTTATTTTTGTGTATAGTGTAAGTTGGTGATCCAGTTTCATTTTTTTGCATGTAGCTGTGCAGATCTCCCAAAACCACTTATTGAAGAGGGTATTACTACTCCATTTTATGCTTCTGCCCCCTTTGTTGAATATTAATTAACCATAGAGACATGGGCTTATCTCTGGGTTTTCTATTCTGTTCCATTGCTCTATGTTTCTGTTCATATGCTAGTACCAGACTGTTTTGATTATAGTAGATTTATAATATAGTTTGATATCAGGTATTGTGATTCCCCTACCCTTCTTTCTCAAAATTGCTGAGTTTCTTTGGGGTCATTTATGGTTCCATATAAATTTTTGAAATGTTGATTTTATATCTCATTGTGAAATATGTCATTAGTGTTTTAATAGGGATTGCATTGAATCTATAAATTGCTTTGAGTAGTATGGACATTTTGGTTATATTAATTCTTCCAGTCCATGAACATGGTATGTGCTTCATTCTCAATTTGTTTATTCATTGTTCTCCTGAACTTGGTAAGCATCTTTTTTTGTATTATTTGTGTATTCAATCAGGGTCTTTTATATCTGTTTCACTGGGTTCAGATTTTGGATTATTATTCTGTTTGGAAAATATTTCTGTGGGTTTTTTTTCATTTTTCTTAACTCTCTGTGTTGGTGGCTGCACATTAGACGAATTATCCAACAGGCTTAGTCTCCACACACTGATTTTGTAACAGAGAACCGCTCAGCAAACTGCCTAGATAGAGTTTTTGGGAGATCCCAAACCTTTATGCTGTTCCAACCTGCTTTCATTTTTTTTTTAGCAACCTCCAGGTGTCTGGAATATGCCAGGTCTCATAAGCAATCTCAGAGAAGCAAGACTGAGGAAGAAGTCAATTCCTCAGGAAGCCTCCAGATAATTGGATCGTTGGATGTGTAGTGCACCTCTTTCTCTCCCTTGGTAGAAGTTGAGACTTGCGGTTGTTTATCTGATCATTCTGCTGAGCCTTGGGTGTGCCTATGGACAATGACATCCTGAACGGCCATCTTAGTTTTCCAGTGGCCTCAGTGTCTAGAATATGCCAGTTACTATCAGCACTACAAACTAGGCTATCCAGAATGAATCTCTGTGAAAGTTGTGATTTTTGGCACTTGGCACACCTATTTCTTTACCCATTGGGAAGATAGAAGCTAGCTATGTGGACTGTTAGTCTCCTTGGTAGCTTCCAGAGGTAGCTACGCACCTTGGTAGTTGGGGCATTGGATGTACAGTTTACCTCTTTTCTTCTCTGGAGAGAAGCTGAGAGCTGAGGCTTTTCAATTGTTGCTCTTTGCTAATCTAAGAGGAGTGATTATGGTGACTGCCAACTCAGACCTCTGTTCTCAGTAACTCAGGGTGACTAGACTATGCCATGACCCTTCAGTGCTCTGATACAGGATAGCCTCTATAAAAGTTGGGCCATTGGATATTTGGTGCATCTCTTTCCCTACCCAGAGGAAATCTGGAAGCCAGGTGATTTTATTTCAATCATATGGAATTGTGCTAATGGTAAGGATTATGACAAGGGGGTATCTGGAATTTCCCTCCTGGCCTAGGTGTGGCTGGTTTTGCATGTAGTGCAGAAGATTTGTTTAGTTAATGGGTTTCTCACAAAGGGAATCTGTCTGTGAATTGTTGTTGAATCATGGGGAGAAGGAGGACCCAGGGCTTCTTAATTTGCTCTCTGACTGACATCCCTTTTTTGAATCATGACTTTGCATTTCTCTATACTTCTCACATAATGACTACTTCTCATAATTATAGTTCTTAAAAGTATATTGAACTTGTTTCCTATGGCTACTGTAATAAATTACCACAAACTTCATAAACTTAAACAAGTTTATTATTTTGCAGTTCTGGAGGTCAGTAGTCCAAATTCAGGTTCACTGGACTAAAATCAAGGTGGTCACAAGGTTGGCTATTTCTGGAGGCTCTAGGGAAGAATCTGTTTCCCTGTATTTTTTACAGGGAGCTTCTGGAAGCCTCCTAAATTTCTTGGCCAAAATCACTTCAACCTTTTGCTCTCATTGTCACATCTCCTGCTACTCTTCTGGTGTTAATATTCCTTCTTCCCCCAACTGATAAAGACACTTGTGGTTACCTTTAAGTCCTGACCAGATAATCCAGAATCTCCCCATCTCAAGATATAATACTTAATCATGTTCGCAAAGGCCCTTAGGCCATTCGTTTACAGGTTTCAGGGATTAGGATGTGGATATTTGGGGAAGCAATTATTCAGCCTACTACATATACGTACATATAATGTGTTTTGCATGTAGTAGTGTCAGTAGAACTGTCTACTTTGGGGACTCCTGGGTAGATATAAATTTATTATATGCATATACTTGAATAAATCTGTTTCTGGTTTAGGTCTACTTCTGTGAGAATTGAAAAACAAATGAAGATAGCGTAATGGGCAGGAGGCAGCATTAAGCATTTTAAAATACTATAGGGTAAAGATTTTTATGGATTTTGCCCCTTCTTGTCTTCCACTTGCAAGGCTACAGGCAATGTTTAAATACCATGAAAGTTTCTAGTAAAGGAGGAAGGTTGGAGAAAAAGTTTGGTGCTAGAGGAAATAGCAACAGTGAAAAATGCAGTATTTCAGGGACAGAAAAATTGATTTCTTAGTTATTTTAATTGAAAATGCTACTCTTTTCATAGTCAAGCAAAAATAGTCAAATGATTACAATGGAGGAATCATAGCACTGCTTTTCTAGGAGGTACTGAAAGGTTTGAATAAGTGTGAAGAATTGCCCAAGTTCGATTCAGGTGAGAAAGCAATACAGTATGATTGACAGCATAAATATTTACATACACTATCAGGGGACTATCTAGAAAATCTAAGAAATGTGATATAGACAATAATTGGCTCTAGGCTTTCCTTTTGGAATGTAAGGCAACACACAGTTAATGAATTCTGAATAAGTTTGAACTCCAAAGGGAACTGAATCATCCTGTCTCTTTTTTACTGTTGTTCAACTATAATTGTCTCCATTTTCACCCCACCATGGCCCCCTGCCTCACCCATCTCCGCCTTCAAATGTACCCTCTTTGGCTTTGTGCATGTGCCCTTTATACATGTTCCTTGATGGACCTTGCCCTGTTTTCTCCCATTATCTCCCTCTTCCTCCTCCCTTCTGGTTACTGTCAGTTTGTTCTTTATTTCAATGTTTCTGGTTATATTTTTGCTTGCTTGTTTGCTTTGTTGATTAGGTTGCACTTATAGGTGAGATCATATGGTATTTGTCTTTCACCACCTGGCTTATTTCCCTTAGCATAATGCTCTCCAGTTCCATTGATGCTGTCGCAAAGGGTAGGAGCTCCTTCTTCCTTTCTGCTGTGTAGTATTCTGCTGTGTAAATGTATCACAGTTTTTTGATCCACTCATTTATTGATGGGCACTTAGGTTGCTTCAAGCACTTGGTTATTATAAATTGTGCTGCTGTGAACATTGGGGTGCATAGGTTCTTTTGGATTGGTGTTTCAGGATTCTTAGGGTATAATCCTAGCAATGGAATTGGTAGGTCAAAAGGCAGTTCCATGTTTAGTTTTCTGAGGAAATTCCATCCTGTTTTTCACAGTGGCTACACCAGTCTGCATTCCTACCAATAGTGCAAGAGGGTTCCCCTTTCTCTACAACTTCTCCTGCACCTGTTGTTTGTTGATTTATTGAAGGTAGCCATTCTGACAGGTGTGAGGTGATATCTCATTATGGCTTTAATTTGCATCTCTTTGATGATTAGTAATGTTGCGTATCTTTTCATATGTCTATGGACCATCTGTGTGTCTCCGAAGAAGTTCGGAGAAGTTGTCTGTTCAGATTCTTTGTCCATTTTTTAATCGCATTGTTTGTCTTCCTGGTGTTGACTTGTATAAATTCTTTGTATATTTTGGAGATTAAACCCTTATCAGGAGCAGCCCCACAGGTAGAAGGGGCAGAGCTCTGCCTGTGCACCAGGGATGGAGGAGACCAGTCCTTTACCCAAGCCACCCAGTTAACTCACTGTCTGGCTCTGTGCTCAAAGCCTCCCAGAAAAATAGGGCCCATAAAGTCACTGTGGGCTTCAGCCAGCAGACTCCTCCGCGGGACCTGAGTGTGGGAGTGCTGCAGGCCTTTCAGGCAGTCACAGCGGCCCTGTGAGCTCTCCAGGCTGGGGCTGCAACAATAGCAGTGCTCTGCCCTGCCAGGGTGCACTCTGCATCTGGCAGGCCTGGTGGGTCCCCACTGGTTCCCACCCGCAGACGATACGTAGTCTCTTCTTCCCTTCTGTGTTCTGTGAGTTGGGGATCCCCTTGTTTCTTGCGGGACAGAGCTCTGCAGCCGCAAATCTGCCTGCTCTCCCAGCAGCTGCTGCTGCAGCTCTGTGAAGGGGCTTCCCCCTCCTTGTCTCAACCCCTCCTCTGGTCTCTAGGTAGCATCTTCTGTACCCTCGGTCACAATGTTGCATATCAGCTTGGTTTCAGTTGATGGTGCACCTGGATTGTTAGAAAGTTCAGCTGTAAATGCAGTTTGGGAGCAGGAGCAAGTGGGCACAGCTACCATTCATCTGCAGCCATTTTTGGACCAAGATCACTTTAGTTTTTAATTGTTTTTATTGCCATGCTGATTTAAAATCCTATCCTTATAAGACTTTGAAAATAATTATTATAAGTTTTTGACATAATAAAGCCTAATGGAAAAGGCTTCTAATTATGTCACATAGAAATTATGTTGTCTTGGACTAGTCACTTATTCTACTGAGTTTATTTCACCACTTATAAAATGGGGCTAATACTGTTCTCTTAGAGTTTTTGTAAAGATGAAATGAGACACCACTTATAGAACATGATATCTATATCTTTATCTGAATCTATATATCTCTGTCACCTATCTATAGCTGTCTATCTATCTATCATCTGTCTATCTATCTATCTATCTATCTATCCATCATCTAGCTAGCTAGCTACTTACCTACCAATGGGGATTTAATTTTGGAAGGAGGAAATGCACTCACAATTCTGACCTTTGCATCTGATTTATCCCATTAACTAAACAATTATTATAGCTACACCTTAAATATATGATATATACTTTTTGTACCATAAGTCAGTTTAAATCATAAAGATTTGGTACTAACTTGTTTGTAGTGTACCTTAGTCATTTCACTTTTTCCTGCCAAGTCATTTCCCCTGCTTAGTGGTCAGTTTTGCTTAGCAGAGAGGAAACTGAGACTGAGAATATTAACTGTGTTGTAATGGGAAAACAACAGAGGTAGAGATCAAAACCCAGATTTACTATTTTTTCCATTCTACTGTTTAAATGAGGCTGTATAGACAAAAGTAAAATACACTACTTTCGCAAATAAATTTTTATTTGTATTCTAATGGACCACATATTGGCTATAAGTGAAACTAAATATGATATCTTGGCAATTTTATACAAATGTAAGAAAGAAGGGGGAAAAAAGAAAATATCTGCCAGCTGTGTTAAAATGACATCATGCAGCATATGCCTTTTCTATCACCAAGAACTCAAAATACTCTAAAGCAGTCATTAACCAAACTTGTCAACAAATGGAATTTTGTTTGCAAACTGAAAAATATTACACATAGGAGTTGGCAAGTGTTAATTTGTATGTCTGCATTTCTTAGTTGTTACAGAACCTGAAAAACCTAGGAGTGGGAAAAATGGCAAATCATAGTAATATGGGATAGGAAAAAGAAAGGTCTTATTTGGAAACTACAGATATAGATTCAGTACTGGGACCAGATGAAAGAACTGGAATTTTTTTTATTGTTGTTCAATTACAGTTTTCCCAATTATTCCCCATTACTCTCCTGTGCCCTACCCACCCTTGACTCCCTCAGTCAGTCCTCACCCTGTTGTCCATTACCATGGCTCCTTTATATATGTTCCTTCACTAGACCCTGCCCCTTCTTCCCCCTGTTATCCCTCTCCTCCACCCCTCTGGTCATTGTCAGTTTGTTCCTTATTTCCATGTCTCTGGTTCCATTTTGATCACTGTTTATTTTGTTCATTAGTTTCCACTTATGGGTGAGACTATATGGTATTTGTCTTGCACCACCTGGCTTAGTTCACTTAGCATAATGCTCTCCAGTTCCATCTATGCTTTCTTGAAATGTAGAAGTTCCTTCTTTTTTTTTTACTGCATAGTATTCCATTGTGTAAATGTACCATAGTGTCTATTCAGGTCCTTTGCCCATTTTTTTAACTGGGTTCTTTATCTTCCCGGCGTGGAGTCATGTGAGTTCCTTATATATTTTGGAGATCAAACCCTTGTTCAAGGTATCATTAGCAAATATATTTTCCCATATGTTTGGTTTACTTTTCATTTCTCTGATGTTTTCTTTAGCTGTGCACACTACAAAGTCATTTTTGTTTATTTTTTTTTCCGTTTACAGTTTACATTCAATATTATTTTTTAGTGGTATCAGGTATACAGCATAGTGGTTAAACAATGATATGCTTTAAAATGTGTTCTTCCAGTACTCACCTGGGATCATACATTTCTCCTTTTGAGAGCCATATAATGAAAAGGTTGACCTGGTTGATGTTATCCCATAAGTCCCTCCTTTTTATCTTTATGCTTCTTTGATTGGGTGAGTTCCAATGTCCTGTCTTCAAATTCATTCATTTAAAAAAAATTTTGCTTCATCTAATCTGCTCTTGAACCTTTCTATTTGTATTTTTCCTTCAGTTATTTTTTTTCCTTAGCTCTATGACTTCTATTTGATATTTTCTTATATTTTATTTTTTAAGATTTTATTTATTTGTTTTTAGAGAGAGGGGAAAGGAGGGAGAGAGGGAGAGAAGCAGCAATATGTGGTTGCCTCTCAAGTGCCCCCTGCTGGGGGACCTGACCCACAACCCAGGCATGAGCCCTGACTGAGAATCAAATTGGCAACCCTTTGGTTCACAGGCTGGTGCTCAGTCCACTGAGCCATACCAGGTAGGGCATTATTTTCTTATATTTTCTATGTCTTTGTCAATACTCTCTATTTGTTCAATTAATGTTCTCCTGAGCTCAATGAGTATCTTCATGAGCAGTGTTATTTTGATATTTTCATCAGGTAAATTACTTATTTCCATTTTATTAAGGACTTTTTTGACATTCAATCTTGCTATTTTTGGGAATAGGTTCCTTTGTTTCTTTACTTTCTTTGACTCTCTTTGTTTGTTTCTATGGGTGTAGGAAATTAACCTTATCATTCAATTCTGCCCTTGTTTTTGGTTGTTTCTCAATTCTTTGTGACTGTTCAAGAACTAGTTCTATTTTTTTGACATCCATTATTTGAGGATGTGCTAACACCTGTCAGTGTCTACAAAGTGATTATCTGCTAGCAGCTAGACTGAGGCTGATTGAAAACCAGACCCTCAAGCAACTTCTTTTAAAATACACAAGTATACCTCTTTCAAAGGAACAGTAGCAGATGAGCATCCTATGCCTGCTGCCTCTGATCTGAGTCTTGGTATAACAGCTAGTTAAGAACTGTTTCTTTCTTCACTATGGTCCTGTCAAACTTGTGAATATAAGCCTTGCTATTTACCTGAGATAAATTATCAATGTATGTGTCCTCTGGGTGGCAGACAGAAAAGCTGGGGTACCAGACATGTACACAAGGTCCTTTCTCAGAGATATGAAAACCTGGAGTGAGTCAGAGGGAGAACACAAAGATTGTATCTACCATCTTACCTGGTATCTGAAGAGTCTTTGAAGAGTCTTGTGTGTTTAATTAGAAGCCTGTTCTCAGGCCACAGGTATAAATATAAACAAATAGACCACTTCCACAGAATGTCTAGGAATATGTTTGAGTCTGCTGTCTCTGTGTTGTGCTGTGGTATGATGTATAGCCAGTTAAGAACTGTTTATTCATTTTTAACTGTTCCACAGAACTCATGAACACAGGCGTGCTGGCCACCAGAGCTGGGTGATCAATGGTCATCCCCTGAGTGACAGCCACAAAAACTGGGACAACCAGACATAAAAACCAGATCACCAGACATGTGTGTAATCTCCCCTCCAGGAGATATGTATGATCTGGTGTATGGCTGGGGGAGAATGCAAAGATAGCATCCACCTTCTGAGGAGTCCAGAATGGATTACAGTGTGCCCATAGATGTGTGTTTAATTAGAAGCCTGTATTAAGATAAGGTAATACACCTTTTTCACAGAAAGACTGTCTCAGTCTGTCACCTCTCTATTGTGTCATGGGGCAATTGCCAGTTAAGAACAATTTCTCCACTTTTTGTAGTCTTATGGCACCCATGAACATGTGAGACCCATTTCCCCTGGGTGGCAGCCGAAAATATTGAAGTGTTAGATGAGTGTACAAGATCCTTTCTGGGTGATACCAGTGACTTAGATTGAGGCAGAGGGAGAGCACAGAAATAGTACTCATCAGCCTGCATCTTTGTAGATGAGTATTGAATTAAATGCCTACCCTTAAGACCAATGCTTTAAGATGTACAACAACCCTCTTTCACAGATATTCTGGTCACTTTTAAGTTGGATGCCTCTGTTCTAGGCTTTGAGGTGGATGAGTCCCTGAAAGCCTTTTAAGACTGTTTCTTAGTTTGCTATAGCATTGTGGATCTCCTGGATGCAAGCTCCATTGACTTTCAAAGCTAGATGTTTTAAGAACAATCTGACAGTAACCAGAGGGGAGGTGGGAGGAGATAATGGGGTGGGGAGGGAGGAAGAGTTTTCAGGAACAACTATAAAGGATGTGCGGACAAAATCAAGGGGGAGTGGAATCAGGGGATGGAGATGGGGATGGCTGGGGTCCGGGAAGGGGAGTGGTTGGGGGAAAACACAGACAAGTGTACTTGAACAACAACAACAAAAAAGAATTCCAATACAAAAAGAAAGTCCAACTCAAAAAAAAAAAACTAGATGTTTTGGGGGCTCAACTGTCAATTGTAAGTCTAAAAGTTGGGTGCTGATGTAGGATTTAAACCTTTCACTCTTCAGGGAGAAGCTTGGAGTTGTGAGTTCCCTCCTGATTCTGGATTGTCACACTGGGGTTAGGATTTATATCAAGATTGTGTCTCAGCCTCTCATACCTGCTTTGATGTGAATTTTCTCATTTACCCAGTGTGTAGGACTAGCTCAGCAAGTTTTTTTTAAGATGAAATTGTTTCATGTGTCTACTGTAGATTTAGTGTGTCCATGGTAGGGGATGGGTTCAGGTTCCTCCTATATTACCATCCTGAAACAGAACTTCTATGTTTTCCTTTCTAATTTAAACATTTCACTTTAAGAATCATGTGTACTTGATTTACTGTTGAAATAGAATTATCTACATACTACTAGCATAAGTGAATTATTGAGAACACAATTTACCCCATTCAGAGAAATGGAAGCCTTTTGCAGTGCTTGATTCCTAATAGACCTTCCTAAATAGATGAGATTTGAACCTCATTCAGTTTAGAAGGAAATGTATCTAGCATTATCTCACAAAAGTTAAAACCACATTAAAAACCCAAGAAATTAAAAGTAAAACTTTTGATAGATTTGTAGTTACTCATGATATGATAGTTGAGCTCCCCCTTCCTATGCCCCTATTCTGATCTGTGGCATACATTTAAATTTAGTGTTTTCAATCAATAAATGGATATTTATTAAGTATTCATTGTGTACAATGCTTGGTGCTTTGGAGGAATACCATGAAGTACATGAACCACAACCCCAGTCACAATGCATATGAGCTGGGTAGATAAAACATGACGAGATGAAAATTAAACTACCAGCTTACAGCTAAAGAATGTATATGATGTGTGTTATTTACAATATCAACAGCTCAATATTGCACAAAGACTATTCTCTGCAGATCACTGCTAGCTTATAGGGAACCTCTGTGTGAATTATAAGTTACCCGCTCCGGGCAGCAAATTAGAAACAAGAGCTCTTCCTCTTAGCAGATATAACCCCTTCAGAGCACAGCTTAGAAAACTGACTAGTGAAGGAAATATTCAGCTTCACATCAGACACCATAGGCAGACACTTTAAAGGCAGAGTGCTGCTGAATTTTAGTCTCCCTTTGCTGCTTAAACAAGGTCAACTTTGCACAAATCCAAAACCATAAACTGTAACCTTGTAATTCTGATGAGCTGTTGTAGTGGCAAACATAGTTCAGAATAATCTATAATATTGTTTACTTTATTTCTTATTTACTTATCATTTTTATATAAGTATTAATGGAAAAGTAAAAAAAAATGAAACAAAGAAAAAGGTCAACCTATGACTTGTTTTTTTGATTAGTAAATTAATAGAAACTGTAGGCCAAAATAGGATTAGAGTGTTATCTATACTTACATATTAGAGTTAAGAGTAAATCAAATCTGCTTATTTGTTAGAAATTAAGGACTTTTGGTATGGTGTCTGAATTCAGGCTACTTTTAAAAGAGTAGTTTTCCTATTTTTTCTTGTATGTGTTTAGAGGCATATTTTTTAAGTATATAAAATGTTAACATTGGAATGAATTTTGGCTGTGAAAATCTATGAACTCATCTCCTGTATGGGGATATATAAACCTCACAGAAGATAAATTGAGGGTAAACTATTAGCATTTGTGACATTGAAGCCTGGATAATGAATTTCCTTTCTAGGTATGGTGCTTTGTGGGCCAGTGAGACTACATTGAGAGCCTGTCAGACTGTATCGAGAATATCTTGATAGACATCTCAATTCTTTCTACTGTACTTTGGGCAAATATAGTGGGCAATTTTCTTGCAGAACTCCTAGATTTTACAGTGACAGCTGAAATAGAAACTGTTGGTGTAAGTCATTCATAGCTGAGCTAATGTGTAGTGGCAATTTCATACTGCCAGCTTGAGAGTAGCGAAACTCACCTGGTTTGAGACACAAAGTGTTATTTAATTACTCTAACATTCTAAAAGAACCATTGTAATTCACCTTCATAAGGTAGGACATTGCTACCTGTATGCTGACTGATTTTGTCTGGTGTTTTTCAAAACAGCTGGAGAATTTTTTCTGGAAAAAATCAGCAAGATATGTATGAAAATGTATATATCCTGATCTTCAATGGGGTCATAAGAATCTCCCTAAGTTTATGGTGCAAATATCTCAATAATATACAACATTAGACAGATCTACTATTTACAAATATTTAGTTTGATCTAGGAATTGATATCTGCTGGTACATTGCTCTTATTGTTAGACTTTCAGTGTACATGCTATCTTTATTGAAATAGTTCTTTATCCCTTGGGGATAAATTTTTGCTGGTCCTTGCATGATTCCTCAGCAGTTAATACAGTACTTAACACAATATAGTAGGTGCTGAGTCCATGTATGCTGATTGGATCATCAGTACAGTAATACACACTGAAAGCAAATGTGTAGCATCTAGTTCAGACAGGCTCATGACTTCAGTTTATTTTAGGTTGGATAGTTCCTAGTACTACCAATAATGTTGCATATATATTGGAGTTTACTATGGGTGTTAAACTTTTATTTCTATGGGACTTTAGTTTTTTAGGACAAAATTACCATCTAAATTCCCCAAAACATAGCCAATGTGTCTCAGAAGGATGATATTGATATTTTGGGAGAGATGTGGGTATAGATAGGGGTATAATTATTCCTTGTGAGGGACTGTCCCCAGCAATGCAGAATGTTTAGTATTCCTGACTCCTTCCCAATAAATATCAGTAGTGCTCTTCAGTTATTCTTATAACCAAAGATACTCCTGTACATTTCTGTACTGCAACAGAGGAATTGTGGAGCACCTTTTGTTGATATCCACTGAGTCAGTGGGTAGCATTAATTTGCACCTGACTTCCATTTATGAGAATATCTACTGTGTTCTATAACCCATTCTAGGAGCAAAGAAGGGTACAAAGATAAATTTATGCATGCTTCATAATTTCCATTACCTTTCAGGATAGTAGAGAAACAACATATGTCAGCAAATAAGTACAACATATGGAAGGTACATGTGAAAAGAGTGAGAGAAACACACAAAAAACTGAGATTAATATGTATTTGAAAGAGATATAGGATTTTAAGTAAGTGGTGATTTGGAAGATTTGGGGTGTGAGGCATAGCATATCAAAAACAAAGACATGGCAAAATTTTGATGTTTGCAGGAATGTAAATAGTATGTTTTATATGACTAGAGGGTTTTTGTGGAGGAGTAATTTGAAATGGAGCCAGGTTATGAAAGGCCTTGAGGTCCAATTAAAGTTTTATGTGCATTTTGTAGAGTGAAGGGCCATTGAAGGCTTTCAATCAAGGAAAGGAAATCAGAACACTGAGGCAATTATTTTAATTTTTTCATTAAATTTGTTGGGGCGACTTTGGTTAATAAAATTATATGTTTCAAGTGTACAATTCTATAATACATCATCTGTATATTGCATTGTGTACCCACCACCCAAAGTCAAATCTTCTGTCAGCATATATTTCACCTTCTTTAACCTTTACTAAGCCCCCATCTCCCTTCCCTCTGATAACCACCATACTGCTTTCTGTGTTTATAAATTTTTGTTTATTTGTTGCTTTCATTTGAATGAAATCATATGGTTCTTCATTTTTTTTCTGATTTGTTTCTCTTACCAAAATATTCTCAAGGTTCATCCATGTTGTCACAACTGGCAGCATTTAATCTTTTCTATGGCTGAGTAGTACTCCATTGTATGTATATACCACATCTTCTTTATCCAGTCCTCTACTGATGGACACTTTGGTTGTCCTCATGTCTTGGCCACAGGGCATAATGCTGCAATGAACATAGGGGTGCACATATCATTGCAAATAAATGTTTGAAAAATTTCATGTAGAGACCCAGAAGAGGGGTTGCTGGGTCATATGGCAATTCTATTCTTAATTTTTTGAGGAACCTCCATACGGTTTTTCATAGTGGGTGTACCAGTTTACATTCCCACCAACAGTGAATGAGGGTTCCTTCTCTCCACAGTCTCTCCAACACTTGTTATTACCTTTCTTGTTGATAATAGCCATCCTAATAAGTGTGAGGTGGTATTTTTTTGTAGTTTTAACTTGCATTTACCTAATACCTAGTAGTTACTAGTGAAATGTTACTTAATACAATCATAAGCTAAATATGTAAAGACAGTAAGTTCATGTGGTACAATCAGAAAGACAGAATGAAAATGAATTCTTTTCTGCATAGGCAGCTGAAAAGCCTGCCAATGGCCAACTAGATTTGGTTTGCAAAAATAAGGAAAAGAGCTTTCTTTAACAAAAATAAAGCAAACAACTTTCACAGTATCCATCGATTAGTTAGTAGTACTGGGTGTCTAAAGCAGTATGCCAAATAAGATTCTATGGTTGAATCCTAGCTTAAGAAGAATGTGATGATCAATTAATTATATCTCACATGGGAACAGAGCTGAGTAACAGAATGACAAATGCCATGTAATGCCATCTCTACTACACAGCGAAGGTTTTAGATTAAAGAGTCCAGAAGGCAGCTATTAGAGAACAGTGAAAGGCCCTTCAGATGAGTAACAAAGTCCCTAGACAGTGTTATACAGACTTTTTTCATGCTCAGTATGAAAATACATACTGGTTTTAAATATTTTTAGTAATGCCTGCATATATGGATTAACATTCATTATCAAGTGGCATTTTCCAGAGTAAAAGAGCACAGCTTGTATAGGACTTATGAATTATCAGGGATTTCAGAGCCTGATAAAAGAAAGGTATAAATTTGTAAACACAGGTGACTGCATTGCTGATTTATTGAACTGCTTGGTAATGGTAAAACCTGGTTCAAGTTAATTTGCTTTATTTAAAGATTTATATCCGTAATTGATCTGAGACTTACTTCATTTATGTTTTGTTTTCTGGCTTGTTGAATGGATTTTTGATGGCAGTGGATTCTGAAGTGTTGTGAGTCATACACTCTAAAAGTTGCAACTTCTTATCCCCTCCTCAAAAGGAAGATAAAATTCAAAGTTAAAATCCGTGCAACCATTTCTGACTCCTCAGGTTTATACATGTTTTATGAGGTTGTAAGGGGTAATTGAGTGGAGGATAAGGACAGTTTGTTTTGTTTTACTTTTTGCTGGAATGGGACAGGAGCAGGGGAGAGAGATCAGGAAAATTTAGCTGGGGAATCGTCTATGGATTCTTTGACTATGATATTTTTCTTACCTTCTTATTTCCCAATCCAGTAGCATCATTGCCATGTAACTTCTCAGCCAAACTTCACTCAAAGGAATCTGGGAAGAAGTATAAATTAAGATGGAGATCAGTAAACTAGATTTAATTCCAGACTTATTTTTTAAGATATTTTTATTTTTTAAAGATTTTATTTATTTATTTATTTATTTATTTATTTATTTATTTATTTATTTTTAGAGAGAGGGAGAGGGAGGGAGAAAGAGAGGGAGAGAAACATCACTGTGTGATTCCCCTTGAGCACCCCCTACTGGGGACCTGACCCTCAACCCAAGCATGTGCCCTGACTGGGAATTGAACTTCGACCCTTTGGCTCACAGGCTGGCGCTCAATCCGCTGAGCCACACAGCCAGGGCCAGGCTTATTTTTAAGGGGTACTCTTGAGCTATTAATAGATTACTTTAGACAGGGTACATCTCTTTGTCACCCATCTTATCATCAGCAATCATACTACTAGTTCATTTCCTGTTTATTATATGTTATACACTGTGTTGAGACCACTTTATTTCCATTATCTTATTTTAAACATTAGGAAGTTGGGTTTAGGAAAATGAAGTGATTTCTCCGACATTTTCCAACTAGTAAATGTCAGAGCCTAGATTTCAACTATGGCAGTTTAAGTATTCTAACTCGTAGCTATTACATATGCCACTTGTAATATACATTATATGGATTATGCATATAAACATATGTGTATAATATATGTACAAATGAATGGATTATGATATGTCTAGAGCTTTTGTCTGTATCTTTCTGTAAGTTTAAATCTCATTTTCAATTTTTAAATTACTTGCACTTTATTGGATATGCTTTAAAAATAAAACCCACACGTAATCCATTGAATATTTCAAACAATAAAGTACAAAGTGGATTTGACTGCCGTCCTAGTCTGTAGCAATTTCCCATGTATACTCAGGAAGCACAATTTTCTTTCATGTCAATTGGAGTTCTGTGGAAAAATAATTGAAAGAATAGGTTTTGAGATAATGATATAAATGTTTTAATTCTGGACACAATTTTAGTTTTACCCTTGGGGTGTTTTTGGCTTTGTTTTGCTTTTTGTTTATTTTTCTTTTTGCAATAATTAAAAAGTTAAAAGCGACTTTGTACTTTTTAATTTAATATTCAGTTGTTTCAAAAAAAACTTACTAAGGATCTGTAGCTAGGTGCAATTAAAATGGTCTGATTTTAGGCAGCCAGCAAGCTAAGGGCCATGAATAAGCTTCACTCTAAATACCTCTGAACAAGTGAGAGTGAGTTTCTCCCCAGAGATGCATTCATTTTGTACAATTATCTTAGTTAATATAGATATTGCATCTTCACACAATTGTCATAAATATCAATCTAAGAAAAAATGTTATTTTTATTTTTGTTGACTCTTATTTAGAACTTTAACACCTGAATTTTCAGAATGTGTGTACATATTTTTCCCTGTTTTTGAACTTCTACATTTATTTGGCTGGGGTAAATTTTTATTGTTTTTTGGGGGGAGGGTTAAGTAGAAAAGTATTAGATATGTTTATTAAAACATTTGTCTATACATTGTTTTTCAATAAAATATAATTTCAAATATGTTATGTAATGCCTCATTTGTTAAAAATTGAAACAGTATGTCTGTGAATAGATGTGAGTTAAAGTATTGGGTGGTAGTGTGTAATTCCACAGCTGACAACACTGGATGAAGAAAGCAAGTACAAAGGCCTCAAGACCAGCTTTTTTTTTTTTAATTTAAAATTTTATCTAGGGTCTGTTTTGAAAATTACTCATGTTGAGGCAAAGGATTATACTCTAGACAGCAACAAAACTGACTATCAACAAATGTTATTTCATCTGTGCCATTTTTAATGTTTTAATATTTTGGTCCCTTATCCACTTTGTGACTCACTTATGTACATGTTATAAATAAACTTCCCACCTTATCATCTGACATTGACTATTTATTTTTAACATTCTTAGAAACATCTTTACTATAAGTGTTCTTACCCACTTCACTACATACATTGCAGAATGTGTATAACTACCATTCACTGATAGTATACTCTTCTCTAAGTATGCAAGGAAATTCTTCTAAATATCTTTATTACAAATGTTCTTAAACACCACTATACATGCAATGCAGAATTTATATAATTTCCATTGACTGATATAACACCAATATATGCATAGTAAATAAGTAGTGGTCTTAGATACATCTTTATTACAAGTTTTCTTAAATAGTTCACTACATGCATTGCAGAATGTGTAACTACCATTCACTGATATTACACTCTTTCCAAAATAGTATTTAAGTATAAAATACTTGATGATATCAATAGCAAGACAAATACCATATAATTTCACTTATATGTGGAATCTAATGAACAAAATAAAGTGACAAACAAAATATCCACTAGAACCAGAGGCATGGATACATGGAAGAGACTGACTGATCTCAGAGGGGAAGAGGGTGGGGAGGATTGGATAAAAGAAAGTGAAGGGATTAGTCAAAAAACATATATGAATGACCCATGAACACAGACAATAATGTGATGAAGGCTGGGATGGAGAGACACCTGGTGGAGGTGGGCAAAGGGTGGGTGATGGGGGACATCTCTAATAGTTTCAACAATAAAAAAGGTCATACCAAAAAGTAAATAGATAAATAGCACCACATGCCTTTCAAAAATTAGGAAGCATGTCTGCTGCAAAATGCACATATATACATACACAAACAAATTGGTATACCCCCTTGGAATTTCAAATATATATGTATAAAATGTATATTATGTATTTACTTTGGATTATTCATATTCATAGTCACATTAAAGAAGATAATACTGCCAATAAACTTTGTAATTTCAAATACCATTTTTAAATTGTCAATATTTAGGTAGAATTTTGTCATAGATTACTCATTTAATTTTGAAATTTCATACCATATGTTTTTTTCAAGCTAGTTTATTTCTACAATACCTTTCCTATATTTTAAAATAAGTTTTATTGGATGTAGTCCATTTTTTCTGTTTCCCTATATCAGAAAAACTATTGCTGTGAGAAATGTCTGAGATTTTCTTGCCTAAGTTTTATTCTATGATTTTTATAGTTCCCACTCAAATATTTAGTCTTTAATATATTTTGAGTTTATTCTTGTGTATGGTGTAAGAAGGTGGTCAAGTTTCTTTCTTTTTTTTTTTTTTTTTTTGCACTCTTATCTGTCCACTTTTCCTAATGCCATCTATTTTTTGAACAATTTTTAATTGTTTTTCAAGCACAGTTTTCTCCATTTTCTGCATGGCTAAAGAAAACAGTATTAAAATGAAAAGGGAACCAATACCATCTATTGAATAAACTATTTTACCCCAGTGTACGTATGTTTTTGCCTCCTTTGTCAAATATTAATTGACCTTTATTTACCATCATTCTTATGTATGATTGATGATTTGTAATATCAAATTGAGGTTAAAGTTTTCTGTTGGTCCTAGGTTTGTTTTGTACATTTGAAATTTCTGGCTATCTCTGAATTCTAATTTTGCATTTTGCTCATAGAAGTATGTATAGGTTCAAAAACATTTGGTTTTTATGAATTGCTAATTCGAAGCTTTCAGATAAAATGCTAACAAGTACCTGTTGCTTGAAATTCAGTAAATGGAGAGCTTTGAAATATATTTGATGTCACTTTTGGCCTTTTTTATTATTTTAAGTATGTGTCAATTCCATATAAATATATATAGGTGGAATTTTCTTAGTTGTTGAGTTTTACAAAATTCAAAATGCTTTTGGTTATAGATACATCTATTTAATTTTCAGTGCTGGTATTGGTTTACATAACTGAATTAGCCAATTTGTGACTATTACAACTCAGCAATATATTAATTTTTTCCCTGAATTCTTTCCAATACTTTTCCTGTTTTCTTCTAGTTAAAGTCATAGCACATAAAAATGAGAATGCAAAATAGCTTCAAAATAATATTTTATTAGTCTACATACAGTTTGATAGATTGTTGACCTACAGAATTGAATATTGAAGCTGTATTACAGGCTGCTTATAGTGGTAGGAAATATGGGGTTACAATTTCCTTGTGTAGGAAATGTGTATGAAAACATTGACCAGTCACTCAAATTCTTTCTGATTTCTCATCTCTCTAATTAACTAAAGCCTATAATATTTCTCATTCACTTAACTCTTGGGAGTATTTCCTGTTTCTTTTTTGTAGTGGTCTAATTTAATTAAGTAGCTCATTGAATAATATGTAAGTATTAATTCTGAAAAAGTATTTTTAAGTTTTCTTTTTTATTGTTGTTCAATTACAGTTATCCAAATTTTTCCCCTGTTGCTCTCCTCTGCCATGCCCACCATCCTCCACCCACTCCATCAAGGAGTATTTCTTTGGTGCAACATACATTTTATTAATATTTTGTGTACACTTTTGTTTATTTGCCCAAAATCACATTGTAAGCTCTTTAAATGCAAGTAGTGTGTTGGTTTCATCCAATCCCTACAATTTATACCAATTTCTGTTCACATAGAAAGTAGTCATTAAATCTTTCTTGTACAAATGAATGAATGAATTTAAAAAATGGTGAGTTATACAGATAGATATGATCTTTCCCCAAATTAACAGACATGGATAGCTGGCTGCACTTAGATTACTCTGACATTGTGTTCAGCTGTCTCATATCATTTTTTTAATTTTTAATATATTTTATTGATTATGCTATTACAGTTTTCCCATTACCCCCACTTCATTCTCCTCCACCCTGCACACCCTCTCCCACCCATATTACCCACTTTAGTTCATGTCCATGTGTCATAAATTCTTTAGCTTCTACATTTCCCATAATCTTCTTACCCTCCCCCTGTCTATTTTCTACCTACCATCTATGCTACTTATTCTCTGTACCTTTTCCCCCTATCTCCTCCTCCCCCTCTCCTGGTGCTAACCCTCCATGTTTCTCCACTTCTGTGGTTCTGTTCCTGTTCTAGTTGTTTGCTTAGCTTGCTTTTCTTTTTGTTTTAGGTATGGTTGTTAATAATTGTGAGTTTGCTGTCACTTTACTATACATTTTTTTAATCTTTTCTTAGATAATTCTCTTTAACATTTCATATAATAAGGGCTTGGTGATGATGAACTCCTTTAACTTGACCTTATCTGAGAAACACTTTATCTGCCCTTCCATTCTAAATGAAAGCTTTGCTGGACAGAGCAATCTGGGATATAGGTCCTTGCCTTTCATGGCTTGGAAACTTCTTTCTAGCCCCTTCTTGCTCACAAGGTCTCTTTTGAGGAATCAGCTGACAGTCTGATGGGAACTCCTTTGGTGGTTACTGTCTCCTTATCTCTTGCTGCTCCTAGGATTCTCTCCTTCATTTTTACCTTGGCTAATGTAATTATGATGTGCCTCGGTGTGTTCCTTCTTGGGTCCAATTTCTTTGGGACTCTCTGAGCTTCCTGGACTTCCTGGAAGTCTATTTCCTTTGCCAGAATGGGGAAGTTCTCCTTTATTATTTGTTCAAATAACTTTTCCACTTGTTGCTCTTCCTCTTCTCCTTCTGTTACCCCTATAATTTGGATGTTGGATCATTTAAAGATGTCCTGGAGGTTCCTAAGCTTCTCCTCATGTTTTTGAATTCTTATTTCTCCATTCTTTTCTGTTTGGTTGTTTCTTTCTTCCTTCTGGTCCACTCTATTGTTTTGAGTCCCAGTTTCCTTCCCATCACTATTGGTTCCCTGTGCATTTTCCTTCATCTCTTTTATGGTAGCCTGCATTTGTTTATCTAATTTGTGACCAAAATCAATCTATTCTGTGAGCATCTTGATCACCAGTGCTTTGAACTGTGCCTCTGATAGGATGGCTATCTCGGTTGCTTAAAAGTACTTATTGTGTGGCTTTCACTTCTGTTTGAGCCATCTTTCCCCCCCGCCCCTTTGGTCGCGTGGCGCTGCGCCGCGCCGCGCCGGTTACATATGAGGGGCGGAGCCTTAGGTGTTCACCAGGGCGGGGCACCCCAGTTGCTGGGTTGTGATGTTGTATGTGAGGGCGGGGCCTGAGAGGGAACAATGGCGCTTGCTCAGCCCTCTGTCAGACCTCAGACCCTTCCGCCGCTTCCCCCAAGCAAACTGGGCCCCTCTGGTGCCAATTCCCATGTGGGTGGGCTTGTGTACCCCATGGGACTTTCCAAGGACCTCTCCTGTGAGGCTGGGAGTATCTCCGTGCACCTCAACCCCCACAGGTTTTCAATCAGTGCCCCAAGGCTAAATTTCCCAGCGCTGTGATCATGGGTTGCACGCAGTGCCTTGCGTCAGAATTCCCGCCTCTCACCGGGTCTGCCATTTGCCACCCCTTGGTCAGGGTCATCCAGCTGCCGCTTGCGTGCTCAAGGTCCACCCCCTGCGGTCTTGCGTGTCCGGATGCCTTACGTGTCCAGTCCCAACACTCTCTGCTCTTCGTGCTGCAACCCGCGCCCGGCTGCCGACTCTGCTCGATTCTGCTCGACTCTGCCCCTCCTACCGGTCTGTTTGAATGGGTCTATTTTAACTTCTTGGTTGTCTGACTTACATATAGTTCAATTTTCTATCAGTTCTGGTTATTATTCTGTTTCTAAATTGTTGTTTTCCGTGTCTTGGTTGTGCGAGGAGGCACAGTGTGTCTACCTTTGCCTCCATCTTGGCCGGAAGTGCAGCTATCTCTTCTTCAAGTACGCCATTCTAGAAGATATTTTGTGGGTATGATAGAAGCCATTTTCAATCTTTAAATTTGTTTTATTGTTGTTCAAGTACAGTTTTCTGCCTTTTCCCCCCCATCCCTCCCCACCACCCCAGCCTTTCCCACCTCCTTCCCTTATTTCCACCCCCCCCTTTTTGTCCGTAAAGGGTTTACGGGAACAATTATAAAGGACATATGGACTATTTTCAATCTTAAGCCATCTCAATTACTATGAAAAGTAATATAGCATAGTGGTTAAGAGTCAGAAATCTGTAGTTAGACTTCCTGGATTTAAATCGTGACTCAGCCCCTGACTAGCTTGTGTGTTCTTAAGTGACTTACCTCTCCTTGAGTCAGTTTTTACATCTATAAAGTGAGGATAATAGTATTTACTATGTCATGGAGTTGTGAGAATTAAAAATATGTATGAAAAGTACTTAGAACAGTGGCAAACATTACTTATTTTATGACAGTAATTCTCACGACTTCTTAAACTAAAAAAAATCCAATTTTTTTATTTATCAGCAAAACACATAGACTAATCTTGATGGCTTATTTTGGTCTCCATAAATATAAATAGGGAAATGACTATATAATTTATTCATACACTTGGGAAAATACATTAAAATTTTTGCATGTACATATTCACACACATAAAATGTTTAAGAATAATACTGTGATTTAAATATTTAAGATAATACTATTAATAGCAAGCTTTGATGGGACAGAGTGTCGTAGGGTAAAAATGGAAATTCTGGGTAAGTGCATGTGTTTATATTATACAAATCAGCTTGAATGTTACAGATGTCCAAGTTGATAGCTTAGTATTAAATCATAAAATTCATCATTGGTAGTAATTGGAACATCATTGCTGTGTCTGTAAGAAAGGATATAAAAATATAGATGGTTTAAAATCTGAAAGATAGTGCTGCTGATATTGAAAGTGAGCTTTCTGCCTTTAATCAGTTTTTCTCTTTGTTTTATTGTTGTGCAATTACAGTTGTCCAGATTTTCCCCCATTATTCTTCCCCACCCCCCACCTCCCCCATTCAGTCCTCTCCCCACCCTCATTGTCTTTGTCCATGGGTCCTTTATACGTGTTCCTTGATGACTCCTCCCCTTCTTTGCCCCATTATTCTACTCCCCCTCCCCTCTGGTCACTCACTGTCAGTTTGTTCATTATTTCCATATCTCTCTGGTTCTGTTTTGCTCACTTGTTTGTTTTATTGATTAGCATTCTGAATATAAAACAGTTAAAAGTCAAAACCCACATTTTATTTTATTTTTAAAAAGATTTTATTTAACTCTGGCTGGTATGGCTCAGTGCGTTGAACTCCAGCCTGCAGGACATATGCCTGGGTTGTGAGCCAGGTCCCTAATAGGAGGCACATGAGAAGCAACCACACATTGATGTTTCTCTCCCTCTCTTTCTCCTTCCCTTCCCCTCTGTCAAAAAGTAAATAAAAATTTTTAAACATTTTTAAAATGACTTTATATATTTATTTTTTAAAATTTAAAAAGGTTTTATTTATTTTTAGACCCAGGGGAAGAGAGGGAGAAAGAGAGAGAGAAACATCAATGTGTGGTTGCCTCTCTTGTGCCCCCCACTAGGGACCTGGCCCACAACCCAGGCATGTGCCCTAGACTGGGAATTGAATCAGCAACCCTTTGGTTCACGGGCTGGTGTTTAATCCACTGAGCCACACCATGCAAGGCCAAAAACCACATTTTATGTCAGTTCAGAAGTCCATCTTTGATATTATTACAACATATTATAAATATGCTCTTAGTTGTAATCTCTGACTGTGCCTGAATATTTGAGTCACTTTTGTTAAATTTTGTACTTAAGCATTTCTGTAAGGACCTACAAAAATTTGTCCCCCCTAAGCCTTTCTACCCAAAGATTCTGAATTTAAGATGGAGTGCTGGAATTAAAAGTATGAATGACCTATTAATAATGACAAAAGAGCTACAAGCAACTCCATGCCAGTAGAATTGTATAGTTATCTTTACAAGGAGATATACAGTTTCTATTTTCCATGACATTTGCTCTGCCTCTTTTATGCCTTTTTCAGAGTTGGATTATAGTTTTCTCGTCTATGGAGAGAACTTTGAAAGAGCAGGAATCAATGGGGAGAAGCTATTTAACATCACTCGGCAAAATCTTACAGAACTTGGCATAATCCGGACTGATCACCAGAATATCATATTAAAAGCAGTTTCTAATATTAATAAAAAGGTAAGTACAGCACTGTTCTGTATTGCCTATCTTTCTAGTTAACAAAAGAGTTAAAAGCAAGAAATGTGTTTTTGTTGACTACATGGCTTAGAGTAAATTGCAATTTTTCACCTTTGCAGTTCAAAGGTAATTATGACTGATATGGTCTTTAATTATTCTGCTCAAGAATTCTATGGATGCTTCTCATTTTTATATTTGAATGCTGGAACTCTCTGAAATGGCTGCTATTTCTTTCTCTTCCTTGAGGATATGTGTCCCATTATTCTTGGGAGAAGTATAGTATATTCTGCCTAAAGTTATTTCCTATCAGAAATGCAAGTCAGAGATAGAGGTTCTAGAGAATCAGTTCACAAATTATTATTAGATCAAAGTATTGAAAGGACTGGTATATCTACTGAGGTTCAAAATCAACCAAGGTATTAAGGAGTACAGATTGGTTGTTGTAGAATAGTCATGGAGATGTAGAGTATAGCATAAGGAACATAGGCAACAATATTCTAATAACTATGTATGATGTCAGATGAGTGCAAGATTTATCAGGATGATCACTTAGTAAATTATGTAATGTCTAATTACTGGGATGTACTGAAACAAATATAATAATGTATGTCTGCTCTAACTGAAAAATAAAAATGATTTTTAAATGAGATAAAAGAAGCAAAATAGAAATGATGGCAGGTTGTGAGGAAGCACATTTTGCTCAATTTAAGAAATAAAATTCTGCCCTGGCTGCTGTGGCTTGGTGGATTGAGCATCAGTCTGCGAAACTTAGGGTTACTGGTTCAATTCCCAGTCAGGGCACATACCTGGGTTGTAGCCAGCATGCAAGAGGCAACCACACATTGATGTTTCTCTTCTGCTCTTTCTCTCTCTCTCCCCCTCAGTCTAAAAATAAATAAATAAATTCTTTAAAAAAAGAAATAAAATTCTGATGGTAATATATTTCCTTGATAGATAGTAAGCTTATTGTTTCTAGAATCAGATGAGTTGTTGGAGTTGGCTTTGGATTAATTTGTGCTGTTGATGAGATGTTGGACTTAGATAAGCATTAAGGTACCTTACATTTCTAGGATTTCTGTTAAGTTTTGCTTCCACAGAAAGTATTAAAAAGAATTTCTATAGTTCCCTCAGGAGTCTTCTAATTCTGAAGTAAGGAACACAATTAGGCTATATAATATTATCTATTGACCATGGGCTTTTTATGTTTGTATATGTATACCTATTTTCCCATTCTTTTATATTTCCTCTACGTAGCTTAAAGAAAAAAAATCACCCACACATCCACAAAATACCATGTTACTCCACAAAATAAAAACAAGACAAACAAGCAAACAAAAAAAACTGTCCTTAAAGTATGTGTGCTACTTTTCTACTCTAACAGTCAAATGTAATAGAGAAGAGAACTAAATCTATATTATGATATCTTGATTATTGATCCGAATATAGATGAAAATATCCCAAGTCCAAAGCTAGTTTAGACTACAAAAATAGATAATATACTATACTGTAAGTTATCTTCTTCCTAATCATATGGTGAAGCAATTTAAAATGATAAATAATTTGACTGAAAAATGACATTACAGTCATGTGCCACATAATGGCATTTCAATCAATGATGGACATGATGTATGACACTGGTCCCATAAGATTATGATAAAGCTGAAATATTCCTATTGTATAATGATATTATAGCCATCTTAAGTTCATAGAGCAACATATTACTCACATGTTTGTGGTGGTGTACATACACTTACTGTGCTGCCAGTTGTATTGCATACAATTATGTATAGCATATAATACTTGATGATAATAATACATGCCTATGTTACTGGTTTATATTAAAATATCAGTAAATCAATAAAAAATGGTGAGGGCATTATCAAGGCCAGATACAATATACCAGACAGCTGTCTCTGAACCTGGAAATATAGTTGCCATTTTATGTGTTAGCCAAGTGTACCCAAAACTCAATAATAAATGCAAAAGTCTAACCTAAAACTATTTAACCCAGGGAATTTGGAGGTTTTCATTATTTCAGGGCTATGATCATACTAAAGCCCATTTGTCCATTCAAAAAATATTTATTGAGGACCTTTATTAACTTCAGTGATTCAAGCAATGTCATATGCATAATTGTATCTAATGAGTTTCATTTCCCATGTTTTCATTTGAAGGTCTTAAAAACACTTTAATTTCTAATAGATTTTAAAATATTCTAATATGTCATATCCCTTGGATGAATTTTATTCTTCTTTGTTTATAAGCACACAGAATACTCCTTTGAAAAATAAAGTTCTGTATATTTTTCTTCATATTCCAGTTAGACTTTACAAGAATAGGACAATATGTATATTTCATTACACTTTGTGTTGCAGTAAGTTAGATATTCTGCTAAGACTATTAACTAGCAAACACCATGACAGTCCTTGCACACTACCTGAATAAACTGGGTGTGTTGGTCACAAAAGGCCTCAGTTTTAACAACAGTCACCTAGACTATTTAATCACCAGTTCATTTATGTGTGGAACACTTATGATGGAGACTATTATTTATGTCAAAGTTTAAGTAGTTGTTCCCCATGTAATAGAATTCCATTTTAAACTATATGATGGGAGAGAAACTCTAACAGTATCAATTTTTCTCAAGTATCCATCCATTTGCTAGGATATCTTGGCATTAAAACTAATTTTTTCTTGTTCTTAGATAACCTCATAAATTAATTTTGTGACTATGCTACCATGTTATCCATCCTTAGCAGGATGTTTCAAAGGAGCTTCCTTTAATGAAAAGAAGAAAAGTATTTGTAATATATAAATTAGTGATTCTGTCAAGTTCATTGAGTTATATATGAACAAAAGACCTTAGAAACCTATAGTCTCTGTTTTATGAGCATTTTTACTTTGCCTGGTATGCCTGATTAAAGATATGTTGTCTGGGTAGCTAAGCTATAAAGCATACTTTATTGAATATAAGATTCTATTGTTGAGGTGTGCTATTATTTCATTTAGCACTATGAAAGAAAAAAATCCTACCAATTTAAGCTAGTCCAATGCTTTCTTCACACATGGATAAACAATTACATCCTGATTTTAGAGATTTTAAAAATAAAAATACCTGCTTCTTTCAATCAATAAAATATGGTATTATATAAGTCTATATGGTTTCTAAGATCTGAGTTGAGACAGTATTTTGAAAAATTAAACTGAAAAAGTGTACATGTTCTTAGAGGTCATGGAGAGATGTTATTTTTTAATTTTTATTTTATTTATTTTTAGTTATTTATTTTTTATTGAACTTATTTGGGTGACATGGGAGAGATGAGTTTTTATAAAACGGGTTGAGTAGTTACCTTTGATTGGCCATTTCTGCCTCAAAATTCTGAAAATTAGCCAAGTATCATATCATATATCATATCTTAACTGGACATCTGGAGCTTCCAGGATTCAATAATAATAACTCCATTTGAAGAAAAATGCACAAGAGAATGTGAGCTGAAAATAATCAAACAGAAATGTAGCCATGATACAGGCTCTGAATAACATGATTTCTTAGGGAAGAGGAGAATATATTTTTTTTAATTTTTGTGTTTTCATGGAGGGATGAATCTTGAAAAATGAGAGGAGGCCTTAGAAATCATGGAATATAGCTATTCTCCTTGCCATATAATTAATATAAATTTATCATAATTTCTTTATTGTCAATTGGAAAGTAGATATATGGACCCCACATACCTACAGATTTCAAATATATCGTAAGATACAATTAAAATGTACATAATAAATAATGATACAAGACAGTTTTCCAGCACATGCTGTATTACAATTTTTAGGGTTTTCAAAAATATTTTATTTCATTTATTTTTTAAGAGATTATTTACTTATTTTTAGAAAGGGGAAAGGAGGGAGACAGGGAGAGAAACATCACTGTATGGTTGCCTCTTATGCACCCCCTACTGGGGACCTGGTCTCTAGTATGTGCCCTGACTGGGAATCTTACCGGTGACTCTTTAGTTCATAGGCTGGCACTCAATCCTTTGAGTTACACCAGCCAGGGCTAATTTTTTAGAACTCAAATATGGTTTATATATGAGAGAAGGTAGAATATTGGGGTTAAAAATATCATTTTGAAGGCTAACACCATAATGGAAACTCTGGAATGTATTTTTGGAGAATATCAGAAAGCACAAGTTATAGATTTTGAGGTAATAATTGTAATAATACTAGTTGACTTTATGTAGCAAGGAATCATTTATAAAGTACTATCTCATATTGTAGTCTGATTTAACATCTTCAAAGTTAAGAAAAGAACATCAAGCATTCTAAAATACTCAATTACAAATTAAAAAATGATGCAGCAAAAACAAACAAACAAACAAAAAAAGAACATCAGGGATAGATGCTACCATGACCATTTTATAAATGAAGGAACTGAGTACTATCAAGTTTAAATTGCCTTAATCCATGATTGCTTGATGAATAAAGAATGATGTTGGGTCTAGAATGGAGGTTTTCTTGCTCAGTATTCTTACAATCAATCAAAGCAGGAAGCAAAGAAGGATGAAGGGTGAAGGAGAAAATGAATGAGAAGGGTCTATAGGCTATCAGAAGAGCCAAAAAATCACTACAGTGAGGGAAGATATATGTCTGTGAAAGACACTGTCAGCAGAATTGAATGTTACATATAATTAAAGTTGAAGTTGTGTGAAAATAATTACTGACAAGCATGATAAAGTAATATAAGTAGAAATTCAGCTCTCAGAAGAGTAAGGAAGTTTCCTTTTCTGGAATGAAATAATTTGAATTCATTAAACTACAACTCTCCAATGTGTTCTTTTAGTATCACAGATCACCATAACTACTACTACTTCCATTTAGGGAGTTTGGAGAGTCTCTTCAAGGATTTACAATTCATCATTTATTCTAGTAAAAATAATGGGGAATAATCAGTAGGATATAATTTTTGCAAAAAGTAGAAAAAACAAAATGGAGATACTCATATTTTTAAAAGCCCATATTGTAATTCAAATAAGTTTTTCCTTATATGGAAAATTAATTTATTTCTGTGTTATTTTCTAAATTTGTCCTCAAAACTCGCTCATGGGTAAATCTGGGATAGAATCTATCATTCCATAATAAGAAACTTAAGTTGTGACTTTCTGTTTCAGCTTTTCAGTACAAAAAAATACCATCAAGTATGGGTTATATTTTATTTCATGGCTGTTTTTCTTGTACATGAAAAATTCAGAAAAATATAAGAGAAAACCAG
This sequence comes from Phyllostomus discolor, assembly GCF_004126475.2. Classification (NCBI taxonomy): domain Eukaryota; kingdom Metazoa; phylum Chordata; class Mammalia; order Chiroptera; family Phyllostomidae; genus Phyllostomus; species Phyllostomus discolor. Next base: position 103,285,927 of record NC_050198.1, read on the forward strand.
TCTATTGTTTTCCTTATGCCACTATCACTCAGTTTTGTGTCAAATCTCATATACTTTAAGTTTGGCAAAGAACACTAGACGTTATGGAAGTTCACTTTCCTATGTGACTCCTCTTGAAATTTTAAGTAAATGGACGTAAAAGGGCCTACCTTCACTTCCATGGTGGAACTAATTATTAAACTACACTAAAAAATTCCTGTGAAATCAGACTCACAAGCAGTGTTTTCAGATACTGAAGCTATTGTTCCCTCCCTCTACTCCGTGAAATAGAGAGATTACTGTACAACTCCTTTAAAAATACATCCAGTTGCCTCTTTGTCCCACATTGCTATAGCACATGGTTTTAAGTTGTACCCATGTTAGAAGAATGGAATGTGATTTAAATGATGACAAAGCAGATAGTTTGTTGTTCAGCAGTTGGAAGAAAAGATTAGTAACTGTTTTCTTGGCTTCAGAACTTAACTCATTCAAGATAATTTACCTGCAAAGAACTTCTTTGGAAATTATCTATGAACAAAATTTTAAAATCTTTATCTCCCATCCAAAAAACACAAACCTTTCTGGTATGTGCAGATTTTTCATTAAGATGCTCTTTATTCCTCTTCTTTCTTAGTACAGTGAAGTTAGATTTTAATAGCTTTCCACTGGTTAAACAGAAAAAACACTCAGTTAATTCATTTACTGAGGACATCAGAGCAACGTGTTAATGGGTTGCAAATTTGAGGAACTTCAATTATAAAGAAAGATCTTTAAGTGTACTGGGAAAAAGAAATAGATATCTAAATCAATGTGTTGTATCATAATAGTGGGAAAGACAAGTTTTATAGTTTTGGACTGCTTATGAATGTAAATTGGACATAGTCTTATTCTGCTTTCTGTGATACCATAGTTATGGATAACTTAATTGTATGTTCTAAAACATTACCACCTTTTTTATCTTCATTTCATTCTTTGCTATAATTATATTGAAATTGCTCTAAACTCAGTGCTCAAATACTTAAGCCTTTTTATCCAGCGCTAAATGGGTGGCTTTGTCTTGTGAAGAGTGCCTATACAACTCATTTTCATGTGTTAACTTTTAGAACTCCTGTTATGCATTACCATCAGAATATGATTGCAAATAAAATCCATCTGCCTGTCTTTCTATTTTTTGGCATTCCAAGAAAAAACTCCTTAAATAATTATAAAGCTATGCAATCTAAATAACCCTATCTTTTTGGTGTTTCTTCTGCAATCTCATCTTTCTAGTCCTATTAATAGAAATTAAAGTTAAATATAAGGAATAAAAATGTGTAATACAAAAATTAATGTCTTGCCAACTGTTTGAGTAGATATCTGGCTCAACAATGGCAGACTGCATGATAGTCCAGAAGTTAAGAAAATTATGCTACTATCTCACTAAGTGATTTATTACTTACACAGCCTAGAGATCAGGAAGTTCCTCAAGTTCATTCATAGTTATTAAAATTCCAGAATTGGTAGCTAGTTGATTTTTATATTGACACTGAGGTAAGTTATAGTTGTGATGGGGGACTTAAACTATTTGGACAGCTGCTGGAAATGTCATTCTATTAATAGCAAAACATGTGTCTGACTATGCCTACCATTCCCTTCCTTCATTACTACTTACTAACTATAAGATGACATGGTCTCCCTTTCCCGGGGCTTCTATGATTTCTTTCTTAGTCAGAATTTGGACCAGAAAAACTGTTCTTATCATGGTTTTCTTTTCTGAGAAATGAAATTGCCAAGAGTGCAAGTCTCCAGACTCAGGTGAATTTTATCTCAGGGTATGACAGTGGGAACTAAATACATATGCATATTATTTCAGAAGGAGGATCAGTAATTTTAATGAGGAGATGCCAGAAGCTTAAGAGATCATTTTTTTATCTTAAAGAGATGTTTTCCAAAGTTTCTCCAAATGTAAATATTTTGTAAGATGTAGAAATGCTGGTTATAGATACAGTCAGATCGACTTGTAGATGACTAAATAACTTCACTGAAATAATATTATTTAATGCATTTAAGCTTCATTCCCACAAAAATATAATTGAAATGCATTGTGTAAAAATTACTCACATAGTTCGTCTTATCTTTTTTTAACAGCTTAATTTCTTTAAAATCCAATTTCCTCTTTATTGGCTGTTTTTTCTTCATAAGTTATTTTGTTTTTTTTTCCCTTAGACCAAAATGGAAGAGCAAATTATGCAACCAGAATGTCAGGTAAGAAAACAGTAGTAAAAAACAACAGCAAAAATAAATCTATAGAAGATAATTAAGTACAAAGTAATTTGTTATAATATTAAGGACCTAAGTGTGATGACACCAATGTATTTTACTTACTTAATTTTATGGTTCAAAATATAATTACTGCATTGCTTTGGAATTGCTACTATTAAAAGCTGCCTGTAATGTGGGAAAAAAAGTGAGTCAAATGGGATCTTTTCTGTTTGGCATGCCAAATATCTAGCTGGAAACACGTGGATGACTGATCATTTCACTTTGCACAGGGACTATTTTAATCTGTTTCTGTAAAAGAACTAGCACCTGATCTTTTCTGGTTCTGGGATTTTGGATATCACAGTAGTTGGATACCTTGTCATTTCCCTTCTTTTCTCTACTATTTCAGTTGTGTGTGTGTGAGATATGATGTGTACTGTTGTTCAAGTTATTGCTAGACAATTATAAGTTAGTGTTTTTACTATTGTGTCAGAGTTTCTAAGTAGTGGGAAATTTTCTGTTTTTCCCATTTCTTTGTAGGGTGTATATCTCTTCACCAGAGAATGTCATAATTAATGTACCAGTGTACTAAAAATGTGCAAGTAAGAAGTGTTTGCAAGTGAATACACGGAGGAACTATTAAAGCATGGATATATTTCATCAAACATACAATGATTTATCCATTTTTGGTCACAGAAATTACCTGAAAAAATTATTATACAGGGTCCAGCACAAATAATGCCTCTGTTTTATCACAGAATCATAAGCATGTAGTTCTGTAACATAACAATATCACACTCAAGCACACCATCTGATATTGTAGGTGAAATGTTCAAATTAAAACTATAAAATATTACACCCATACTATTACCCTACCAACCACTCTCAAGCAGGCCTTACTTCTACTGGACACTGTATGTGGTTAAGACACAGCAGATATAGAAAGGACCCTTAGAGATTTATTTGTAAATTTCTTTTGTAAGCAGTCACCTTAATATAGACTGTTTATTTATAAGTTCATAATTTATAGATTTAAAAACATCATTGTCATTCTTGGTGGGAATAAATTGTATATGAAAAAAATTAATTAAAAAATCTGATGGTCTTTTGTTAACAGTGAATAAGATTGATATTTTGAACCTAGCCCAGATTGTAAAGAGATTTTCTGTCCAACTGGTTGTGAGGATTGATATGGATTCTGTCTTGAATTCTGAAGTTCTTGGGAATTCACTTATTTTCTGGTTTTAATCACTTTCAATCTAATGTTACAGCATATTTTTTTTACTGTCTATAGTGGTCTCCAATAGGATAAGACAAATATATTTATAATTGTAAACTGATTGTCATCAAATTGAGAGCTCTCGAGTAATTTTTTTTTTTTTTTTTTGTCAAAACCCAATGAACCCACTTCTGGGGATATATCCTAAAAATCCTGAAATACCAATTTGAAAGTTATATGGACATCTATGTCCATAGCAGCATTATTTATAATAACCAAGATCTGGAATCAGTCCAAGTGCCCATCAGTAGATGAGTGGATGAAAAAGCTGTGGTACAATTACACAATGGAATACTACTTGGCCTTAGAAAAGAAAGACATCTTACTTTTTGTGACAGCATGGATTACCTGGAGATTATTATGCCAAGTAAAGTAAACTGGACATAAAAAGACAAATACCATATGATCTCACTTATATGTGGAACCTAATGAATAAAATAAACTGATGAACAAAATAGAAACAGAAGCATGGATACATAGAACAGACTGACAGCTGTTGAGTGGGGGGGGTGGGACTGGATGAAAGAAGGTGAAGGGATCAGCAAATGAACGTATATGTATGACCCATAGACATGGACAATAGTGTGGTGATGGCCAGAGGGAAGGGGAGTAGAGGCTGTGTGGAGGTGGGCAGAGGGATGGTATGGGGACAGCTGTAACAGTCTCACCAATAAAAATTTAAAAAGTGAAAGAACACTCATATATGTCCACAAAAATGCTATTTGAATTAATTTTACTTTGGGCTATTACTTTAATTTATCCACAGATACTTCTGGTTGTTGTAGATTGTTGCTTTATTTGTTTTTAACTTAAGGCCATTATGGGAAATATATTCCTATAGTTGGGTATATGACAGCCTTAATGAAATCACATCTCTAAATCATTCAGCAGAGTGGTTTTGAATTCAAGCTCTAAAGTCAGTCTGCTTGGGTTTACATTCCAGATAAAATGTATTAACTGTGGCCTTGCTCACGTTACTCAATGACTCAAAGTTTTGATTGCTTTATCTGCAATATGATTCTAATGACAGTGTTAAATTTTTTGTAAATATTACCTGAGATAGTTACCTTTACTTTTTTAAAAGATTGTATTTATTTATTTTTAGAGAGGGGAATGGTGGTAGAAAGAGAGGGAGAGAAACATGAATGTGTGGTTACTTCTTGAGGGCCCCTACTGGGGACCTAGCCCACAACCCAGGCATGTTCTCCAACTAGGAATCGAACCAGTGGCCATTTGGTGTGCAGGTCAGCACTCAATCCATTGAGCCACATCAGCCAGGGCAACATTTTTCTATATAGTGCTTAATAAATACTAGCCACAGTTGCTATTTCTTCCTCTTTTTCTCTTTTGCTCCTTCTCTTCCTTCCATTCCTAAGTTACTCAATTATTATTGTTATTATTACTACTATTATTATTATTATTTAAAAAACTATGGTACATTTACACAATGGAATTCTATGCAGCAGAAAGAAAGAAGGAGCTCATACCCTTTGCAACAGCATGGATGGAGCTGGAAAGCATTATGATAAGTGAAACAAGCCAGGCAGTGAAAGACAAATACCACATGATATCACCTTTAACAGGAATCTAAACAACAAAACAAAACAAAAAAAAACTAGCAAAATATAACCAAAGACACTGAAATAGGGGATAGTCTGACAGTGGCCAGAGGGGAGAGAAGAGGGAATTTCAGGGGGGAATGGGTAGGGATTACAGGAACAAATTTGGAGGACACATGGACAAAAACTAGGGGTGGGGGTAATGGGGGGAAGGGGGGAGGGTTGGGTGGGTGGGCTGGAATGGGAGTAGGGGGGAGAAAACTGTACCTGAACAATGATTAAAATAAAAAAAAAAGAAAATGAAAAAAAAGAGTTTTAGCCCATGGTCCCCTGGCTTTCTCTCCAATCCACTGTACATAATTCATCTACAGCAATTTTGCCTTGACATTATCCTCAAACACTCCCATGTACAAAAACCTAAATATTAAAATCAGACTGCCATTAAAGTCCCCTCATGAATTTAATGCTTATCTATAATACTAGCTTTTTAATTCATCTTCAGCATTCCTGAATTCCTTAGTTTATTTCAGGCAATTAAATCCCCTTTCTGTTACTGGCCAAAAGAACAGGTAATAAGAATAAAAAAGAAATGAGGCCAGCCATCTTGATAAGTTATGATGATAACACAAAAAGGAATAATATTAACAGATGGCATTTGTAAGTTTTACCATCTGCAGAACACTCATGTACATAGATATAACTATGTATAATTTTATATATGAGTATACACATACACACTTTTAGGCTTATAAAATGCTTTATTCATTTTTTCCCAACTGATATTTTTCCTCACTCAGACAAGGAGCAAGGATTTCTCTGGGGGGGGGGAGCAATATACATAAATAATATTGATATATGCATTTTGGGGTTTTAGAACAGACCACAAAGAGTCTTTTTTAAAAAGAGAATACTATAATACTTCTTAGAACAGACAAACTAGTGGGTTCAGAATTGTTCATCAAGTTTTTAGGGGTCTTGTGGGGATAAGACTCCAACTGGGAGTTTGTAAGGAGGGGTCATCACAAATAAAAAAAAAAAAACAGTTCAAGCAAAGGAATGGAGATTGGAAAGCACAACATGTGTTTGGGAGGTAATGAAAGATCATAGCCTTTCCTATAGAAATGTAAAAGAAGATTTGGTTTTGGATTTCTATGAATTAAAGGTGTGGAGAAGTGAAATTCTAATATGGAGTCCTAACCCCTTGGCTAATAAGACCTAAGAGACTACAGTTGGCTTTTTGTATAGGCATTTTATAGGTTCGTTTTTCCTCATGATTTTGTCATCGCCACATTTCATACATCACATCTAAAAATACTCAGGAGGATTTTTTTTAAAAAAGATTTTATTTATTTATTTTTAGAGAGAGGGTGAGGGAGGGAGAAAAAGAAGGAGAGAAACATCAATGTGCGGTTGCCTCTCATACACCTCTACTGGGGATCTGGCCCACAACCCAGGCATGTGCCTTGACTGGGAGTTGAACTAGTGACCCTTTGGTTTGCAGGCCAGCACTCAATACACTGAGCCACACCAGCCAGGGCAAGAGGATTTTTATTACCCTTGGATGTCATACATTTTTTAGATGACACAAACTTTGTATTTACTCTTTTCTGTATCTGTATATCAAAGTCTAACTTTTTTAGGCACAATAAATAAAAATTAATAAAGTAATGAAATGATAAAGCACTAGTGAAAACTAATGAAAATATGAAATGAGAAAGCTGATAAATGCTTAACAACTAGCTCTCTGGAAAAATAAGCATGGTATATAAATATAGATCTAGATAAGTATATAAATATAGATCATTCATAATATATACACTACTATTAAAGATATATAAAACACAATTCACAAATAATAAAATACAAAGTATTCTTTATTGTAAATTCCACATAGCCAGTTGATTTTCAGGGAGTGGTTTCACTGATTTTTGATTTTTGTATTATAGCCAACTATGTTTACAATTAACAAATGAATATAACATCACCATGAATATTAGGTGATTTTTTTATGTTAATGAATAAACAAAAGTGAAACTCTTAATATGCATATTAAAAGTTCACATTTTCATAAATAACATTAGATACTTTCTTGTTCAAATTATAGTTTTATTTTTCAAAATATTTAATTTTTATTATCGTACAATTACAGTTGTCCTGCTTTTTCCCTATTGCTCTCCCCTGCCCCATTCCACCCACTCTCACAGTCAATCCCCCTCATTGTCCATGCCCATGAGTCATCTATCTGTGTTCCTTGGCTTGCCCCTTTTTTAAACTCAGAAAAATATTTACTCAACTTTTGTGACATCTACAATATAACACCTGTAGACACAATAGTCACACTTCTAAATTTAATCTGTATTATTAGCATTTATCCTTCACTTTGTAAATCTAAATAATGAACAAAACAACCAAGATTTGATTTGTGGAATCAGAAGCTCATTATTTTCAATTGTGTAAATATTTCCTCTGCAGTTAGGTTCAATCTACCAATATAATGGAGTTGGGAAAACATGTACAATAGTACACCACGATATAGGTATAATAGATGTAAATGACTCAGGAGAACAGATAGTAGTAAAATGTAGTAAAATAATAAAGATATAGTAAGTTTTGAGCATTTATTACCTTTGTTTTCAACATAATTTAATTATGTTTATTTATTCATTTTTAATAATGGCTGTGTTTAATAACTAGCTTGCAAAATTCCTGATAATTTACTAATTGTCTCTAGCAAGCTAATAAGAGCTAGCTTTAGTATACCACTGGAAATAGTGTGATTAATTTATTAAAAGTCTGTAAGTGATCCTGGGTATTATGAAGAATATTTTTAAGTTGAATGCATATAGGTACAGCCACTACAGAAAACAGTATAGAGGTTTCTCAAAAAACTAAAAATAGAAATACCATATGATCCAACAGTTTTACTTCTGGGCTTTTATCCAAAGGAAATAAGAACGGGATTTTGAAAAGATATACATGTTATACATATTATATATTTATTATACATGTTTATCTCATATATGAATATATATGAATATATATTTTTATGAATATCCATGAAAAGGAATGAAATCCTGCCACTTGCAACAACATGGATAGACCCTGAGAGCATTATGCTAAATGAGATAAATCAGACTGAGAAAGGTAAATATTGTATGATATCACTTATGTGTGAAATCTAAAATAGCTAGACTCACATCAAGCATGTTGACTCACTAAACATCATTAATCATGCAGAGGAACTCACTGTAGGAAAGTAGCAGTTGTTAAAATGATTACCACCTATAAACTCTGCATAAATATAAAGGTCTGCATATTGAATAGTATTTTTTAAGATTTTATTTATTTACTTTTAGAGAGAGAGGAAGGGAGGGAGAAAGAGAGGCAGAGAGCATCAATATTTGGTTGCCTCTCACACACCCCCTACTGGGGAACTGGCCCACAAGCCAGGCATGGGCCCTGAGTGGGAATCAAACCAGAAACTCTTTGCTTCACAGGCTGGTGCTCAATCCACTGAGCCACACCAGCCAGGGCTGAATAGTCTCTTTAGTTTTGATTATTTGCGGTATTTTTATAGCATATTTCATTAGGACTTTCGATAAATTTGCAAACAATAAATACACCACCAAATATTATAGGAATAGGAAACTTCCAGATGGGAAAACAAATGAAGAAGAATGGGGAGTCTGAGGTGGAGGTGACTGAGTCATGGTGATGGTAGCAGGAAGCATCCATCTCAATAGGTAACTCCTGAAATATAACTCCAGGAGTACTAGATTTCTATTGCTGCCATAATAAATTACCACAAACTTAGTGGTTTATAATAACACTAACATTATTTTATAGTTCTATGAATCAGAAATACAGTATGAGTTTCAGCGGGCCAAAATCAAGGTGTATGCAGACATGCTTTTCTTTCTTGATATTCTAAGGGAAAATCCATTTCTTGTTCATTCAGGCTGCTGGCAGAATTTAGTTCTTCACAGTTGTGAGGGCCGAGGCCTCTGTTTCCTTGCCAGATGTCAATGAGAGCAATTCCCAGCTTCTAGAAGCTGCCTACATTTTTTACCTCATAGCCTCCATTCTTCACCTTTAAAGCCAGCAATGGCTGATTGAATCTTTCTCATGCTTTGAGTCTCCTTCCTCTTCCTTTCTTGTTACATCTCTGTGACTTCCTTTTCTGCCTTATTCTTCTACTTTTAAGGGCCCATGTGATTGCACTGTACCCACAATAATAATCCAGGGTAATCTTTACCTTTTTAAGGTCAGCTATTAAACAATTTTAATTCCCTTTTGCCACATAACATATTCACAATGTAAGAAAGAGTGTAAAAATCCTGAGTCCATTGCCTCGCATACAGTTGGGGTTCAATAGATAATACCTGTTATTATTAGAAGTTATTAGTTAATTTGCTCTGTTCCATTTGAAGTAATTTTCATTTAGTCCTAAGTCATTAATATGTACCATGATTACAATGCATATTTACAGCCAAATCATTATATTTCACCATAAAAAGTCACAAAGTATTGGTTTCTAACATTGAGGGATCTAAGTTACACAATTAATATATCTAATAATGAAAAATAATTTAAATAATGAATTAATACATCCTTATAACTTTTAATAGACTTTTCATTGGTTATCAATAACAGATAATAAGGGCTTTCTTTAAACAAAGATATTTACATTGCTATATTTGGCTATTCAGCTGTGTAAACCTGTAAGTCATCTGTGAGTTTAAAAGTTTCTACTGCATGATTATTCTACGTACAATTAGTTACCGAGCCCTGCTGATTTTTCCTTTGTTGTTTCTTTGAATCCATCTCTTCTTATTCATTCTTACTAATGAGAAACAGTGTGTAGCTGTGCTAGCTAATGATTCACAATGAAGAGAGATGGCAGTCATGAAAATCAGGGGGGTCCTGAAGAATTATAAAATAGTGATCATCAGTAGTGGTTTTAAACATGGTAGTTGTTGGAAAGATTATGAGTCCAGTGGCAAGGAACAGGCATTTAAGTGTTTGAAATTTTTTGGCAGGATCTAGGAAAAAGGAAAAGCCTCTACACATCCCTCTCTTTCCTTTTGTTGTTGTTGTTGTTGTTGTTTTCAAACTATTTCCAAGCCCTAGACATTCAGGAAACAAGATTAGTTATAAGAAAGGCAAATATATAGGATGTGAAACTATATTCCTTTCTATCTCTGGTTATATCCTCTAAAGAATTATGAAAACAGCCTTTGCTTTATTAAAAACAATCTGATTTTCCCCTTTAATGATACTGATATTTGAAAATCTACACAGGATAGTAACATTTCTTTGTAAAATATTTAGGCACTACTAGGCAACCTATCCCCAGAGATCAGGACATTTTAGGTCATTCTGCCTCTGACATGCTATCTTTTGACAGTAGTACTCTAATAACAAAAGTGAACTTTTGGAGCATAATTGATCCTTTAAAAATAATATCTTTTTCTGGAGTACAATGTAATGCTTAAGTGCATGGCCTCCAGAATCAGACTAGCTGAGGTGTAGTACCTCTAATAATTTATTTGTGTGACCATAGAAAATAATAATGATTTTAACCTAACATTTCTTGACTACTTATCGTGTATCAGGTACTGTCTTAAGTAACTTAAAGGAATTATTTAATTCTCTTGCTTTTTGCCTCAGTTTTTGCACTTTTAAAATAAAGTTAATAATAATTTGGTTACAGTCAAATTGTAATAAATATTAAATATGTTAATGTAATAAGAGTGAGGATTGCCTGAGTCAAAAATAGTACAATGTTAACTGTTAATATTATGATGATTATAATTAGCCCATTCTAGTCTTCTGCTCTCTTTCAAAAATGCTAGGACCTAAAAAAATATTTTTTGAATGTTCTGGCTCCTTAACAATTCAGCAGGTGCTGAGCACATGTTGTTAACTGATCCTAGAGAACAGAGTAAAGCATGTGACTCTTTATAAATACGGTTGCAACTTCCCTCTTGCCCCATGGTCTGTCAGAGTTTATAGGAACTAAGTTTTACATTGCTGTACTTTCAGATTGTTCTAAAACCCTAGTAGCTCCACCAAAGGCTTTGATTTTTTCCATACGAGGCAAAATGTGAAGATGTAACCTATGAAAGGTGCTTCATCTTGAAAAGTAGATCACATTAGGTTTATTCATTTCCAATTCAACCCCTGTATTTCTGAACTCATGAATTATTTGATTATCTTTATTACCTAACTAAAAACTGAAAGATTTTCCCTGCCATGTACTGACAACTGACATTGTATGAATTATAGTTGATACAGGTCTTCCTTAAGTAGAACTTTACTATATCTTAGACTTTTTAAATATTTCATTAAGAATTTTCAAAATTCGTATCTTAATGTAATGGTAGTTCTATTTTCACCATTCAAAGAAAATTTCCTATTTCATATCAAAATCTCCTTAGAGTGTTCTTTTTTATCCAGTATTCTTGGACTTTTTCCTACTAAGTCCAAATCCATCCAACTATTGGTGATTTTTACATCCTTCTTTTCTCTTTCCCTCCCCTTTCAACTACACAGCAAACATCCCCTTCCTAATAGTTGTAGCTTGGATAGTGAATGGTAACAGCTATTTGGAAAATATAACCTTTTAAGCCAATGCTTCCTCATGCCTTTTCCATGAGTTTTCTGTCAGGAGAGCAGACATTAGAGTAGATAAATGGATTCACTGAGCTTCTAACATTACTTATCCATCTATTAGACTCCGAGAGAAAGACAACAGGTAGTAAGCAGTCCATAGCCCTTAGCCCTTAGCCCTACCAAACCCAACATCTGAACACTTATCACTTAGTAGTCTAAGTCATTTTAATCACAAATTCCTTGCAATAAAAGGATTCATGCTACAATACCATAATTTTGTCACTGAGCTGTTACCAGAAACCAGCTTGTGATTGTATTAAACTTTCATCCCCAATAACTACCAAAACTCTCCACTATCAGTAGAATTGAAAATAACCAAGCTCAACTTCTACATCCGAAGTCTGTTCTCTTACCTTAGTTCAGTTGGTTGTGGCTAATTTTTCAGTACAGTTATCCCCTCACTTGCTGTTCTTTATATGCATGTTGTGACAAAATTGTGGAAATATGGAGGTCTTGTCATCAGTCATTGCTTGATGTAACTTATTATCTATGAGGACAAAAAACTTTTTTACTTTCTACATGTCCACAGTAATATGAAATTACTTTTTCAGTATGCCTTCTCAATGGCATACTATATTACTGTTAAATGAATAAGCAGCTTTCTTATTTTCTATTTTCTATGGAAATAGAAATATTTTATTGCATCAAAAATCACCTTACACCTGGCAGTTCAAGATTGCTATTCCAAATTTAGTTATGATATTTGTGAAGGCTGTGTTGCCTATAGATCAGATGTGTTGAGTGCCTTATATCTTCTATTCCTATTAAGTTCATGGTGTATCTTTGGAGGTACAATTAATACAGACATTTTGTAATTAGTTTTATCATTCTCTCTAAGTAATATGGAATTTTAATGTGACACATAGAAAAATGCAGCATGGGTGATAAATTACTGAAGAGTACACTTTAAGAAAAATATAGTGGAATGTGCTATTCTGAATCTTTTTTACTTGATTTGAATGAAATATGTTATTTTGAATCGAATTGGCTATTCATGTATGTATTTATATTTGTGCTACATTTGTGGGAATGACATCCTCACTGCTATAGAATTAAGAGACTAAATAGATAAATGCTATAGTAAAATTGGTCCTCGTCCTGAAAGGCTGAGCTGTCTAGAATATTATTTTATTAACTTTATAAAGTTTGTGTTCAGAAGGACCTAGCCATTTCTTACTGTTGGTCTTTGTGTTACATTGTTACTATGGTTTTTCAATAATCTTCCCTAAGGGAATGGTATCACCAAGATGGTGAATTAGGAGACCTCAGGTTCCATCCTTCCACAAAGACCAACAATTAGACATATCCATGAACAAAAGCAGCTCTGGGAGAGCTCTTCAGTCCAATTAAGAAACTTTAGCAACACAGCAGAACAAGAAACTTGAGAGTGACTGCACACGAAGGGTGGGGGGAACTTAATTTTGCTTATATTGTCTGATCCTTAAGGTGGCATTGCTCAGCACCAAAAGAAAACTTCCTAGCTAGAAAGAGTTCTCCTCACAAGGGAAGGAAATGTGGGATGAGAGAATTGTTTCCCCAGCCTTTCAAAAATACTCAATGGAGAAAAGATGGTCTCTTCAATAAATGGTTTGGGAAAGCAGGATATTCCCATGCAAAAGAATGAAACTCACCTCTGTCTTACACCATTCACAAAAATCAACTTTAAATGGGTTAAAGACCAAAATTTAAGACCCGAAACCATAAAACTAGAAAAAAACACAGGTGTTGGCAATGACTTTTTAGACATGACACTGAAAATACAGGCACGCAAAGCAAAAATAAACAGTGGGACTGCATCAAAATGAAAACCTTTTGTACAGCAATAGAAACAACTAAATGAAAAGGTAACCCACAGAATGGAAGAAAATATTTCCAAACCATATATCAGAGAAGGGAGTAATGTCCACAATATGAGAAACTCAGACAATTCAGCAAAAAAAAAAAATAATAACCCATTTAAAATATGGCAGAGCATCAGAGAGATGCAAAATAAAACCACAAGATACCAGTTCACACCGGTCAGAATGGCCATCATAATCAAATCAACAAACAACAGGTACTGGTGAAGTTGTGGAGAAAAGGGAACTCTAGTACACTGTTGGTGGAAATGCAGACTGGTGCAGCCACTATGGAAAAACAGTAGAGACTTTCATCAGAAAACTAAAAATGGAACTACCTTTTGACCCAGCATTTCCACTGCTCGAATTATACCCTAAGAAAACTGGAACGCCAATTCAAAAGAACCTATGCACCCCGACGTTCATAGCAGCACAATTCACAATAGTCAAGTGCTGGAAGCAACCTAAGTGCCCATTAGTAAATGCATGGATCAAAAAACTATGGTACATATATACAATGGAATTCTATGCAGCAGAAAGAAAGAAGGAGCTCCTACCATTCACGACAGCATGGATGGATCTGGAGTGCACTATGCTAAGTAAAATAAGCCAGGCAGTGAGATACAAATACCATATGATCTCGCCTATAAGTGGAACATAATCAACAAAACAGACAAACAAGCAAAACATAACCAGAGACATTGAAATGAGGAACAAACTGACAATAACCAGAGGGGAGAGGGGAGGGTATAATGGATGAGAAAAAGGGAAGGGTCATCAACAAACATGTATAAAGGACACATGGACAAAGCCAAAAGGGGGTAGGATCAAGGGTGGGAGGTGGGGATGGGTGGGGTGGGGTGGATTCATTGGGGGAAAATGGAGACAACTGTCCTGGAGCAAAAAAAATAATTAAAAACAAAAAATTAAAACAAATTTACATTGTAAAAAACAAATAAAAAATTTAAAAAATCGGGCAGAGAACCTGATTGAATATTTCCAAAGAAGACATACAAATGGCCAGCAGGTTCGTGAAAGGGTGTTTGATATCAATAATGAACAGGGAAATGCAAATCAAAATCACATGTGTTATCCCTTCAACATGTTGGAATGGCTACTATTAAATAGAGAAGAGATCATTCATTGGCAGGGATGTGCAGTGTTGGTGGAAATGTAAATTGGTACAGCCACTATAAAAAAAGTATGCATGTTCCTCAAAATTTAAAAACTACCATATGACTCAGTAATTCTACTTCAGGATATACTGAGATCTGTTGAGAAAAAGTCCAGCCATTGTTAATATAACAAGAACAGTTTACATGACATTGGTGTAACCTGGCAGCCAAGGAGAGTGGACTGGAATGCACATGTGTGAACAATGACACTGTACTTCACTGTACTAGTCAGTGGTGGTGGTAGAAGTCATTGAGTGAGCATGTATACTGTGTGGCCAAAACATTCAGAATGACTGAGTGACTAGAGCAACGAATCTGCATCAAATTTTGTGTTAAGCTTGAACATTCTTCTGTGGACACTGAATGATTCAGAAGGCTTTCAGGGACAATGCAATGAGTGCAGCTCAAATTAAAGTGTAGCACAAGCATTTTGAAGATGATTGAGAATCTGTTGAAAGTGATCTATGTTCTGGAGGGCCTGCAACAAACAGAACATATGAGAACATTGAATGTGTATGGGCTGTGATCAACAAAGATTGGTGACTGACAGTGTGAGAACTAGAAGTTGATCTGGGGATTCCAAAAAAACCACTGTGTCCAAGATTTTGATGCAGGATCTTGGCATGAAATGCGTCATGGCAAAATTCATTATGTGGCTTAGGCTACCAGAGCAGAAGGAACATCATGCTGTAGTTGCTAATAACTTGATTCAAACGGCTACCAATGAACCAGATCTCCTCAAGAAGATCATAACTGGAGATGAATTGTGGATGTATGGCCATGATTCGGAAATGAAGGCCATGTCATCCCAAAGGAAGTTGCCTGGATCTCCACACCTGAAGAAAGCTAGCAAAGTCACAGCAAGATCAGGACCATGTTAATTGTGTTTTTTGATTGGGAAGGTGTTGTCCATCATGAGTATACCTCTCCAGGCAAAACAATTAATAAGGAGCACTTCCCCAATGTTCTTTATCAGTTGAGAGATGCAATATGACAAAAATGGCTGCAGCTATGGGAAGATGCTGATTGGCAGCTTCATCAGACAATGTGCCCACTCATGTGTCACATCTCCTGCAGAGTTTTTTGGTGAAACATCAAGTGATCCAGGTTACTCAATCCCACTATAGCCCAGATTTGGTGCCCTGCAACTTCTGGCTTTCCCCAAAACTAAGATCACCTTTGAAAAGGAAGAGATTTCAGAGTGTCCACAAGATTCAGGAAAATACAACGGGGAAGCTGATGGTGATTCCAACAAAGGATGTTAAAGACTGTGTTTTAAACAGTGGAAGAGATGCTGGGAGAACTGTATGAGGTCCCAAGGTACCTACTTTGAAGTGAACTGAGGCGTCATTGTCCTATGTACAATGTTTCCTGTATGTTGTTTCAATAAGTGTCTCTATTTTTCAATATTACTTGGATGGATACTTTCTGGGCAGGCCTCATATATTCAAAGACAATTAATTACTCTTCTGAAAAAGATATCTTCACCCACAAACTCATTGTCTCATTGTGGCATCATTCACAGTAGTCAAGACACATAAAACACTAAGTGTCCATTAGCAGATGAATGGATAAAAAAAGCACTGGATACCAGGGGGCTTTTTTGTTTGGGTTAAAATTTGCTAATTGCTGTGTGGTATGGGGAAACCATTTATGTGAGTTGGCAACTGCAAAATATTTTACAACTATAAAGTCAGAAAATATGTTTTCCATTAACTCCTTAAAATTACTGGAAAATTAATTCCTGCCGTTGAAAGAATGAATAAAATAAATAATTCTAGAATACAGAAGTTGTAGTGTAAAAGAAGCAGCAATGAGTAATGGAACTAGTAAAGCATAGTTTGTCAAGATAATTTCACTAATATGGTTATATAATTAATGCAAAAATTTTAAAAAGTCTTTAAATACAAAGTATATATCCCCCAAATGTTTATCTATTAATATCTTAATGATAATATATGTAAAATCCCAGGTTATATTAACAAAAACTCGTGGCATTTATAATTTAATTTTGGTATCTGTAAATAAGAAAAGTAGAAAACATCATTTTATATTACTTTCTTCATGTTATAAAACTCTTTGAAAGAAGAAATAAAAACATATACACCTTACTTTGTCAATCAGCAAATGTAAAGCAAACTTATTTGCAGAAAGTACACGTTACCAAAACATACTTATTCATCAGGAATCTGGAAGATGACATATTTTTAGATTGATTTGGGAACTTTAAAGTGAAAAACTAGATTAATTTCTTCCAAAGAGGAGGCTACATGGGGCCATTATTGGAACTCTGTGATTATTCCTGACCGCTATTTGATAAGGCCCTGGACAAAGTGTGACTAATGACAGTGTTTGCACACATATTCATGCTAAGAGAAAACATGTAAATTAGACAAGTGTCTAACCACTTGAAGTGGTGCATTTAAATACCTGTACCCAATTAATAATCTTGCAGCTCCTACATGCTTAAACTACCAGTTCACAGAAAGGATTATACGTAGTTTCTAGAACTCTAAGATAATTGAAATGTAAGGAGCCCCTTTCCTGTCTCTTAGATCTATACCCAAGCCTCTGTAATATTCAAACTAATGTAGGTCCCCCTCACTAGTTTATATTCTAAAAAGGAAATGAGGTAGGTGTGTACTATAAGGCAGTGCCAGCACTAACATGTCCTAATTGTAGGCAAGTAGTAGTTTTTGTCACATTCTAAAATTATGTACCTCAAAATATCGATTGATGAACCTTATTCTTTCAGGCCCTTTGTGTAACTATGACCATGAATGATATAAGTATTACCAGAAACAATATGTAAAGAATGAAAAAATGATTGATGGTAATTTTGCCAGTCTCTTATATTACTTCGGCTAAGTGGTATTGCTGTTGAACCCATTTCATACTTGTAGTTTGTTAGATAAGAGCTACCTCACTTTTTTCGCCAAACTCCCATTTTAATTTCAGCGTTACAAAAAGATGGCGACCAGATTCAAAAAGCAAAGTGAACATCTTGAGCTCGCTACTGATCGAGTTCGAGTCATCATATCCGAAAGAAGAGCGGCACGTACTCTACATGACACTAGTGAGCAACCACCTCATAACATTGTTGCAGCTGCTCTTGATCTGATTAATGTTGTCGAGATGATAGTAAACATTTTGCAAAGGTAATTACAAATATATGATCTGTAAAGCCTTAAGATTTTTGCATTTTCCCACTTTGTCCTTCTTCAGAAAACTTATGAATTTGATTTTATTTCTCCAGTATTTTTCAAAGACAATTAGATATTTTTATTGATGCTCTGAATAACTCCCTAAGGCAAACAACATAATTATATGTTAAATTAACCAACATTTGGTCATGTAACTTTTTTAATGGAAATAATCATTTTACAATAATAGCATATATTTTACAAAGAATTCATTTTGCACTCTTTCTGTAGATCAAACTTTGCTGCTACATTAGAAATAGCACTTGTTTTACTAGTCTTTCTGGAATGGACAAAAGTACACCAAAGTTCTAAATTACCACTGGGGACTCTTTACAATATCAAAATAGTAGTTTCTTTATACATTAATTACATTAGTTATCTTTAGTAAAAAAGACTCAGTCTTGTTTTCGAAGCTGTGTTACTAATAGAAAGCTATAGAAATCAAAGATTGTAACAATCTCTGGGTAATATATTGATCTTCTTTTGATAATAGCCTTTAGGTAACATCTTAATATTTCAATTTCATAATTGTTTTTATCAAATTGTATAGTCAACTCTATATGCTACACACAAATGGAGCATTATGTCGGTATTTATCCCTTATAACCCAGTGACAGGTTAGATAGAGAGGGAAGCATGCTTTTATTTACTTAAAAAATGCATGCTCTTATGATCAATGAGAGAAGTATAAGAGGGAGAAATCATACTTTTACCTCTTTATTACCAGGTCTCTTGCTAATTACTTATTATCTCACTTCATTGCCATTGATACTTGATTTTCTTCACATTAAAAAAAAGAATGAAATGACTGACACACTAGTTCAAAAAATTTCAAGTTGAATGTTAAAGGAAATTTAAGAAATTTACCAGTCCCATACTTTTTCTCTTCTGAGCCCCTTATACACATCTCTCTGGTAGGTAATAAGCTGAACAAAGTAAATAATTGGGATCCTTGGAATGAATTCAATTTAAGGAGAATAGTAAAAGGGATAATGGGCAGACAGGAAAGACAGCCACATGACTGAGTAGTGACAACAAATAGGACCCTCCCCTTCAATTAAATATAACCTACTTTGCTGATAGTTGATAATTCAGTGTGTTCAGTTTTCTTACCTTATTAAAGTAATCTCATTACAAAATTCACATCATGGTGTCAATATTAACAAGCACTCTTTGACACAGTTTCACTACATCACCAATTTGAGGGCCTTCTTGCTCTCAATCAGTGAAACCAGATAAGACAAAGGGGAGCTTATATTGCTCTTGTAGTATTTGTAGTATTTAGTCCTTAAGACAATCAGTCAGATTCCTCCTTCAGAAATGATATAATCTGTACAAAGAGACATCCTTTAGTAACATTGGAATATGGAAAATTTGTGGGTTATCTTAACATCTTTTCTAACTTTGTAGAGATTTTAAGTTACTTTAAAACATTACAGATACACATAGTCCTTGCTTAAAGACTAGTGATTACTAAATAAGAGGTATTCATAATGAGTAACTTCTTTACTAAGCTGAAAATTTATTGAGCATTCTAAATATGATCTTTGCAAACATAAAAGTGTTATGAATGAAACATATAAAAAGCACAGTGTTATGTCTTGCACCAGAGACAGTTGCTATAAAAACACTTATCTACTTTAAATTTCTCAGCTTTAATTGTTTCCAATTTTCCAAAGGCCCCCCTAGGAAAATCCATATGTTTTGAAAATTGTGTCAGAGACTCATCTGGCATATTCTGATCAGATAGTAACATGGATTTTAAGAATGTTTGGGGCTCAGCCTAATTGGATTTCCTATAGGGTAATTAAATTTATCTTAGAAAATATCTAGTTAAGAGTATCAATTGGAGGAATTGCTTCTTCTTTTCTCTCTGAAATTGAATAATTGTGTTACTGGGCAAAATTATTTATATATTTTATTCTAAAATAGACCTTATTTCTACGTTTTTAAAATAAAACATGTAAAAGATGCTATTAAAATATACATTTTCCATTATTAGTTTTAACATTAATTTTTCTCAAACTGTGGTTCAAGCTATTATTTGATTTGGTTTAATAAAATATGATTCAGGACTAAAATCATTAGTTTTATTTTTAAAAAGGATATAAATATAGTGAGTTGTCTTTACTGATAGCAGTAATAAATATTTTTGAGAATTGAAGTTAATTCAGGAGTTTAGTTCTACAAGTCATGAAAATGGATAAAGGTGGTTATGTGACCTCTTCCAAGGAAGTTTTCTCTCCCTTTTTTATATTTGTCTAAAGTGTTTAGCCTTTTTAGTGGGTTACCTGGAGTTTTTTCAACTGGACTGCAGTATATGAAAGATTGACTTTATAAGTACTATAAACTTACATTATAATATAAAGCTTCATTTGTGCTGCTTTATGAGTAATAGAAAACATTTTAAGATTTACTGTAAAAGTTAGGGGTTTTAGAAAGCTCTCAATTATGGCATTAAATGGAAATCTTAGCATCCATTGACAAGGGTTTATCTCATTATGACACAGGAAAATTTTAGTCATTAAAATTTTAGGTGGTTTACTGATTTGAGGGAGACAGAATTTATGACAAAATTCATTGAAGATGGTAATAGAGTAACTGTAAATCACTTATCCAATATGACTACCAATATTCTACTTAAAAGGAAACACAAATTGATTGTGTTTCATGTTGAGAATTAAGGGATATAATGGGGTGAGACTCTACATTGACCCAATGTTTTCCTGACTGTTTGCTTTTCTTTTTTGGGGGGTGGGGTGGGATTAGCTCTAGAAATAGATGTGAAGGGAAACACTGCTCTTTAAAGATTTTTTGCTCAAGTTTTATACCTTGGGCACAGTTATAGGAGATTGTTCTATGTATCTTGCCACATAAGGTTATAATCTTAATTACCAGAAGTAATTTGGATCATTGCCCATATTCTTATGTGCTTTAGAAATATACCTCCAGAAGGTGGCACTTTCATATAAACACCAGGGATTGTAATCTCCTAGGAATTTAGGAGGAGTATAATTATTTTTCCTTTCTAATTCTTAAAAATAAAACTTAACTTTCCCTGTGTGACTAAATATGACCTCAATACTGTAATGCTTGTTAATTTATTCTACAAGTGACATGCTGACAATTACTCTCCATTTCTGTAATACAATAGGATAGATGAATTGAGTGATCATTTTCCAACAAAGCTATATAGGTTTTATAACCTCATTCAAATTACTACTTATGATTACAGGTCCCTAAAGCTACAGAAGCCTGAGAGCTATGCTACATTGAAAAATAAAGTCAGGACTTTCAATCTGCATAGTGTCCTAAGTAAAATACATATTTTTCAATTGTGGCAAATAAAATTACCAGATATAACCTGTTTTTATTTTCCAAGGGATATATAACTTATTTGTGGATATCATAATTTGTATATGATCATTTTCTTCCTTCTTTTGTTATTTTTATTTCCTTTACCCTTTAGCCAAGGTAAAGGAAATAAAAAAAAATTAAAAGTTACCTATTCCGCCTTCAACCTTTTTATGGTAATTTGAAAACAAGAATAACTACTTTTAATTGTGCATCTACCATCCTACCAATTTACTGAGGCCATAAGAATATTACATTGGTCAGCTTTCATATAAATTTTCTAGTATTTTAATATAACTTTGTAATGTCTAGAAATTAGGTACCCTTGGTACTTTTTCAAAATTATAGAAAGACCTATCTATTGTGAATTTAATCTTCACTTTCCTAAGGTATAAAACTATGGTACTCAGTGAAACTGAGAGTGATGAAACTTCTTGTAATCCTTCCCTGGCAGGCCTCCACTTGATTGCATGTCAGAATTTTCCAGTCTGAAAATTCATCTCATTAAACATATCTCATTATTGAACTATTTCTGTGAACAGGTAAGGCATCATTTTGTTGTCTGTTCTCCATACATCTTCACATCCATTTACCCATCAGTTCTATACATTTCTTTTATTTTCCTTAGATTATATGTATTTATTTTTTAAAAGAGGGGAAGGCAGGGAGAAAGAAAGGGAGAGAAACATCAATGTGTGGTTGCCTCTTGCATGCCCCCTACTGGGGACATGGCCTGCAACCCAGACATGAGCCCTGACTGGGAATTGAACTGGAAACCCTTTGGTTCGCAGGTCTGCATTCAGTCCACTGAGCCACACCAGCCAAAGTGTAAATTTCTTTACAATGATGCCTAAACTATCTGTATCTTCTTTATCATTTTGAGTGTCAACACTAAATACAGATCCATATTTTGTTATATATAAGTATAGTATTTGTGTCACTAATAACAAATTTGTCAACTTAAATCTATGAACTATTCAATTAGAATTTTCCACTATTGCTGCATTGTTCTAAATAAATATTAAGCTGATTAGAAACTTTCAAATGTTCATTATTATCCAGTAAAAATAGTCTAAACTTGTATATAGCAAGTTTACCATTCACAACCTTCCTTAGTATATAATCATCTGTTATATTATTCTTCTGTTTTATGTTATCCCTGTAGTATGGTTAATACATTTTACTCATTCATTCTTTACTAGCAGGAACGTTTAAACCATGGCCAGCAGGCCACATGTGGCTCAAGATGGCTATGAATGTGGCCTAACACAAAAGTGTAAATTTACCTAAAACATTTTTTCTGCCCATCAGTTTTCATTAGTGTTTCTGTATTTAATGTATGGCCCAACTCTTCTGTATGTGTGACTCTAATGTATGAGACAACTCTTCTTCCAGTGTGGCCCAGAGATGCCAAAAGTTTGGATACCCCTGCTTAGTGTTTCTTGTACAATTCCACGTTTATCATTTTTATCATAACTATTTTCTCCACCTAGAATGTACTATCATGATTTCTCTTTTTGTCTAACTAACATACTTCCTTTAAGAAATGGTTAGTATATTCATTTATTTGTTCATACTTCCATTCATCCATTCACCAATCAAAAAATTGACTCCTGTAATTATTATTTTCAAAAATTCAGCACATGATACTTTATAAGTGTGTTTTAATTCCATGATCATTTGAGGGTTGTCTATATGCAGACACATGATCTAGGCTTCATAGATGAGACATGAATGAATAGGGGAGAATTATTTAGTAGAATAATCATATATTTAAATAAGCAATGTTTAAACTTTAGCGTATATATCATGTCTTAACAAGTAGATTTTAAGTCTCTTGAGATCAGGAATTATCTCACATTATTTTATATTAAGATTATTCAGCATAACCTTTTCTACATATGAGTGTCTAAATAAATACTTTAAGGGAAGGAGGTCTTACCCTTTGCAACAGCAAGGATGGACCTGGAGACTATTTTTCTAAGCGAAATAAGTCAGTCATGAAAGACAAATACCATATGATCTTACTGACGTGTGGAATCTAATGAACAACAACAAAAAAACTGACCAACAAAATAGAACTAGAGGCATGGATACATGGAACAGACAGACAGCTGCCACAGAAGAAAGGGAGACTGTATGAAAGAAGGTGGGATTAGCCAAAGAACATACATCAGTAACCCAAAGACACAGATAATAGTATGGTGATGGCCAAAAGGAGGAGAGTGAGGGCAGTGGGGAAGTGGGCAAATGGGAGGAAATGGGAAACATCTGTAATAGTGTCAACAATTACAAAAATAAAATATGTTGTCTCAAATTGTATCATCTATTATAAAACATATTAAAAACTGTGAAACAGTATATGGTGTCCATGTGAATTGTATTTGTTTTTTCAGAAATTAGTTCAAAGACTGGTTATGTGAAAATATGCAATGGTAATAGCCGTCGCAGGGGAAAGAGGGTGAAGGGACAAGTCAAGGAACATGAATAGAGGACTTGTGGGCATGGATAATGGGGGTGATTGACTGTGAGAGTGGGAGGGGGCAGGGCAGGGGAGAGCAATGGGGAAAAAGGTGGGACAACTATAACTGAACAACAATGAAAAATAATAATGCTAACATATGGCAATTAATACTTGTCGGTCATTATTCTAAGTGCTGGTGTAAATAATGTTTTTAATCTTCAAATCTTCATTCAAGTCTGTTGACTGGCTGAAATGTCTTTAGCAAAGTATACGGGTCATGGTGGTTCAACTATTATCTGCATTAATCTGGAATGGGGTTTGGTTTAAGGGGCCTCTTCTCAAATCTGTCCCTACTATTTCTTATTTTACTGTGGCAGAAAGAATAATGGGAAATTTTATGTCTTATGAAAAAACTCAAAATTAGACTGCTACTGTCAACAAAGTCACTATAGACTCTTAATATACCAACTCTCCCACTGAGAAAAAAAATGAAAAATATGGATACAATAAAATAAACTCCTCTGTTTCAGGACATCAAAAGGATTAAAATAAAGTGAACACAAATGCAAGGTTACAGAAATATTGAAAGCAAAGGAATGGAACAAAATATATCACACAATCTAATATACATCTTAGTTATATATATTATTAGTATAGCTATATACTAGTTAATATTATACACATACACACACATGAGGGGGGCCAAAAAAAGAAAATTTATTTATAAAAATTGTATTTATTCTTACATGTTTAAACTTCAGTCGCCTTCAAAGTATTCTCAATTTGATGCAATACACCTACTGAAACATTTTTTCCACTGCTTAAAACAGTTTTTGAACTTGTTGGTTTTGATACCTTTTAGTGCTTCTGCTGTTTTTTGTTTCACCTCTTTCACATCGGCAAAACGTTCCCCTTTGAGGAACTTTTCCACCTGGGGAAACAGAAAAAAGTCACATGGGGTGAGATCAAGTGAATAGGGAGGGTGGGGTACGGGGGTCATACCCTTTTTTTGGTCTAAAACTGCTGAATATTCAGTGCAGTGTGGGCAGGTGCACTTGTAAATCACCCATCGTGAAATGGGCAAATGCATTGGAAGAGTCTTCAAAAAAAGTTCCCTGAAGCCAAATGCAGCCTCTCACAACAACAATACCAGCTGGTGCTTTAGTGATGCAGATGGGCTCCTAGAACACTCACCTAGCAGGGGAAGCCTGTACTATAAGGGACCACCCTCCAGAAGATAATTCAATTGTTTTATTTCAGTGAAATCATATGGTATTTGTCTTTGATATTTGGTATTTGTCATATGGTATTTGTCTCTGACTGGTGTATTTCACTTAGCATAATGCTCTCCAGGGCCATCCATGCTGCCAAAAAGTATAAACTGTTTTTAAATCTATGTCTGTATCTTTTATAATATATTTTATGGATTTATTTGTGTGTTTATCTATTTTTGAATTACAGCTGACTTTCAATATTGGTTTCAGGTATAAAGCATAGTGGTTAAACATTTATAGTATACTAGATGATCCACATATTAAGTCTAGTACTCACCTGACACAATAAGTAATTGTTTCAACATTATTGACTATATTTCTTAAGCTGTACTTTAGATGCCTGTGGCTATTTTTTTTTTTTATAACTGGCAGTATGTACTTCTTAATCTCTTTCACCTATTTCACCTGACCCCTCAACCTTCCTATCTGGCTATCATCAGTTTGTTCTCTGGATATCCAGATTGCCCTACATTTACTATATTATGATAAGGTGTTACATGGCCCTCTGATTTACTCTATACTAGTGGAAAATGAGAGTAAAAAGTGTAAATAATCTCAATATCCTTCTGAAACTAATTTTGACCTAATGAATCCCCTGAAAGATCATTGGGGAAGTACAGATTTTCCCAAACCATGTTTAGAAATCTGCTCTAGAGTAACCATGGAAACATAGTAAAATAAGGCATAAGTTGAAACCTAATTAATAATACAAATATTTAATACAATAGCCCAATAATTTTGAATACAGAAAAGACTAAACAAAGAAACTAATGCTATGGAAATAATACAGATACAGCCATGGCTGGTGTAGCTCAGCAGATTGAGCGCTGGCCTGCAAACCAAAGAGTTGCCAGTTTGATTCCCAGTCAGGCCACATGCCTGGGTTGTGGGGCCATGTCCTCCTGGTGGGGGGTATGTGAGAGGCAACCACAAATTGATGTTTCTCTCCCTATTTTTCTCCTTCTCTTCCCCTGTCTAAAAATAAATACATATTTTTTAAAATCTGTAAAAAATAATACAGATACAACTATACCAACAATTATTTTAAGTGTAAATAACACTCAATTTAAAAGGCAAGGAGTTTGATACTGTATTAAATAGATTTAGGTGGTTTTTCTAAGAGTTACACTTTGTATATAAGGACACATTGAAACTGGAAGGACAGGAAGAGGTATATCATGTAAAACTAAAACTAAGTGGTATTTTGACAACCTGGGTGACTCTTAACTGATAATGTGATGACTGAAAAAAAATCCAGAGATAAAAGAGTATATACTATATTTTTTCATTTCTGTGAAGTTCAAAGCATACAAAAATAATTGATTATGAAATAGAAAATTGGTTACCATTTGGAGTATAGACTGTGAAGGAGCATGGGAAAACTTTACGGGGTGCTAGGAAATTTTCATAGTCTTACTTGTGTTGTTATTATACCTATGTAAATATGTGCATATATTTATTAGGCATATAAA
Organism: Phyllostomus discolor; assembly: GCF_004126475.2. Taxonomy (NCBI): domain Eukaryota; kingdom Metazoa; phylum Chordata; class Mammalia; order Chiroptera; family Phyllostomidae; genus Phyllostomus; species Phyllostomus discolor. The sequence continues at coordinate 103,312,440 of NC_050198.1, forward strand.
AGTATATGCAAATATATTGTAATCAAGCTATATATTTATGACTAGTGCACTTGCATTTTATTTATTATAATATAAATAAATAAATTTCTTTAAAAAAAACTGTGACCCTGGCTGGGGTAGCTCAGTGGATTGAGCATGGGCTGTGAACCAAAAGGTCACTGGTTCAATATCTAGTCAGGGTTCATACCTGGGTTGCGGGCCAGGTCCCCAGTAGGGGGGCATGTGAGAGGCAACCACACATTGATGTTTCTCTCCTTTTCTTTCTCCCTCCCTTCCTCTCTCTCTAAAAATGAATAAATAATATCTTTTAAAAAACTGTGGTGGGCAGAAGAATCGTTAAACATGCCATTTGTCTTTATAAGCTTTGACTGTTAAACATGATTACCTCTGTCAGCTGAGGAAATGATGAAACTCAGATAGTAGACAATGATAACACAAAATGTAGAAGAGAAGAAATTGGAGTATAGCGTTTTAAGGTCATTGTGTTGATCAGAATAGAATGTAACTATTAATTAAACAGATTAGTTCTGCTATACATGTTAACATTTTGGGGTTAAAAATACATTAACAGTGCCCTGTCTGGTGTGGTTTAGTGGACTAAATGTGGGCCTGTGAACGAAAGGGTCGCTGGTTCGATTCCCAGTCGGGGCATATACCTGGGTTGGGGACCAGGTACCCAGTTGGAGGTACTCATGAGGCAACCACACATTGATGTTTCTTTCCCTCTTTTCTCACTCCCTTCCCCTCTGCCTAGAAATAAATAAATAAAATCTTTAAAAAATACATCTCACCTATAAGTGGAACCTAATCAACAAAACAAACAAGCAAGCAAAATATAACCAGAGACATTGAAATAAAAAACAAGCTGACAGTAACCAGGTGGGAGGCGGGTAATAGGGGAAAGAAGGAGAAGGGTCATCAAGTAGCATATATAAAGGACCTATGGAGAAAGCCAAAGCAAAGAAGGATTGAGGGTGAGAGATGAGGGTGGGTGGGACAGGGGAGAGTGGTGGTGGGAAAATGGAGACAACTGTACTTGAACAGTAATAAAAAATTATAAAATATAAAAAAAATAAAAATTACAAAATAAGATCTTTTAAAAAAAGAAAAATACATAAACAGAATGTGTAATGTCTTTACTAGTAGAGTGGAAAACAAAGAGAATGAAGAAAGTGTGTTTTATTTAAATGAAGGGAAGACAGGAAATGAGCCAAAAGAAATATAATACATAGAAGACAAAATTAGATGGTAGAATGAATACACATGTATTATAATAGCAATAAATATAAAAAGGTGAAAGGCATCTGTTAAAAGACAGAGACTCTCAGATTGGTGCTATTTCCTCCAATTCTGAAGGATTCCTTTCTACAACTTTGAAATGAATAGATTATTTGAAACACACCAGTATTATTATTTAATATTTATTCTGGTGCTTTAACTAAAGAAATTATAAGTTCTATAGCAACAATTATATTTTCTTCTCTTGTAGCCTGATCTCAACAGTGAAATGGAATCTGATATGCTGGATGTGGTAAGTGGCCTTTTAAGATATTGTTTTATAAAATAAAATAATTCACACATACTATATATTTTTGATGCTAGAATACTAAATAAAAACTGGAAAACTGGACATTATTTAGAATACTAAATAATTATACTTCTTTTAGTACTCTATATACAAGTATAGATACATATAAATATATAGTAAATGTTCAAAGCATAGAGTGGTTTATGTTTTCTGTCACACAAATGAAATTGTTTTTAAAAAAGGAAAAATCTAATGTTTCTTACAGAAGGTAATATTCTAAATTGTGAGACAGAAATAAACCATAAATTAACTGAAAAGGTATAATTTATAATGAGAAAATATGAGGAATATACTTTCAGCATATTCTAAAGCAAAAATAAAAATAGTTCCTTTATTTGTATTACTGATTTGGTACATTTTTTCCCTGAGAAATAATTTGCTTGTGTGCAGCTTTCTTTGGTCAGAAACTGTAACTATACATTGGAGTTAATTACTCAAGTGAACAGACCTTAATACACTATATAAGACAAAGATTTTGAAATTATGTATATCAGATATTGGTGTAGAGAAAGTTATCTTCATAAAATTCCATTCTTTAGAAAATATATTTTTCTTAATAATTTCCAACAACAACAACAACAACAAAAAAACCCTCTTGAACCCTTACATGTTGCCTTGGGGACCTCTGTTCATTCTTTCTTTCTAATTAAATAACAATAAAAAAAATCTGATAGTACTTTAGAATTAGTTTGCCTGAAGTATTTTAGATGTGCCTGAAACAATTAGAATTAATTAATTATATTTTTCCTTTCTAGATTAACCTAGTATTCATTTGAGGAAATTTAAGAGGGTCAAACACTCCTATAAGTATGAATCATTTAGGTAGCCATTTAGCTGTATGGGTTTTTTTGTTTGTTTGTTTTGTTTTCACCATTCTTTAGCACTTGTTCCATGGTAAAACAAAGTATCTAGTACTACTTCCATTTTTTCATATAATACCTGGAACAAAAGTTAAAATGTCTCTGCCTTAGAAACTGCCTTCTTTTTACAGTTTGCTAATGGTTGAATGTAATTATTTTGACTTCAAAACTTATTCCTTGTCAGAATGAAAATTTTCCTGTGGGGCATACAGTATGTTAAACTAGTTCATGCTTCACATTTTTTTAATTTTTATTTTATATTTTTATTTAATTTTTGGAGAAAATGTTTCTGTTTTCTTTTTTTTATTGTTGTTTATTTACACATGTCCTGCCTTTTCCTCCATAGTTCTCCCCTACCCCATCCTCCCCCATTCCCACAGTCAATCCCCTTTGCCTTGCCCCTTCCCCTTCTTTCCCCATTATCTCCTTCCTCCCTCCCCTCTGGTCACCATCCGTTTGTTCTTTATTCCAATGCCTCTGTTTCTAGTTTGCTCATTTGTGTGCTTTGTTAATTAGATTCCACTTATAGATGAAATCATAAGGTATTTGCCTTTTACTGCCTGGTTTATTTCACTTTGCATAATGTTCTCCAGTTTCATTCATACTGTTGTGAAGGGTAGGCAATCCTTCTTTCTTTCCGCAGCATAGTATTCCATTGTGTAAATGTAGCACAGTTTTTTGATCCACTTATTTACTGATGGGCACTTAGGCTGTTTCCAGTACTTGGCCATTGTAAATAATGCTGCTATGAGCGTTGGGGTGCATAGGTTCTTTTGAATTGGTGTTTCAGGGTTCTTAGGGTATAATCCCAGCAGTGGGTTAACTGGATAAAAAGGCAGTTCCATTTTTAGTAAGGAAAGTCCATACTGTTTTCCACAGTGGCTGCACCAGTCTACATTCCCACCAACAGTGTATTAGGGTTCCCTTTTCTCCACAACCTCACCAGCACTTGTTGTTTGTTGATGTGTTAATGATGGCCATTCTGACCTGATATGAAGTGGTATCTCATTGTGGTTTTAATTTGCACCTCTCTGCTGGCTAGTGATGCTGAGCATCCTTTCATAAGTCTCTGGGCCCTCTGTATGCCCTCCTTGGAGAGTGTCTGTTCAGGTCCTTTGCTCATTTTGAAATTGCATTGCTTGTCTTCCTGGTTGGAGTCATGTGAGTTCTTTATATATTTTGAGAAAGAAGAACAAAGTAGAAGGGATCACAATACCTGATATTGAACTATATTACAAAGCTACTGTAATCAAAACAGTCTGGTACTGGTATAAGAACAGACATATAGACCAGTGGAGCAGAATAGAGAGTTCAGAAATAAACTCACGTCAGTATGGCCAGTTAATATTTGACAAAGGGGACAGGAACATAAAATGGAGTAAAAATAATCTCTTCAATAAATGGTATTGGGAGGTCTGGACAAGTATGTGCAAAAAAAAAATGAAACTTGACTACCAACTTACACCATACACCAAAATAAACTCAAGAAAGATAAAAGACTTCAATATAAGTCATGATACCATGAAAGTCCTAGAGGAGAACACAGGCAGGAAAATTTCAGATATCCCATGCAGCGGTATTTTCACTGACACATCCCCTAGAACAAGAGATATAAAGGAAAGAATAAACATATGGGACTACATCAAATTCAAAAGCTTCTACATGGCTAAAGAAAACATCAACAAAATGAAAAGGACATCAACTATATTGGAAAACATAATTACCAATGATACCTCAGAGAAAGGTTTGATCTCCAAAAATAATTTTTATTTTTTAAATTTTTTTTAATTTATAGTTTACACTCAATATTATTTTATATTAATTTCAGTTGTACAGCAGAGTGATTAGACAAGTATATACTTTCCAAACTGGTCCCACTAATATTTCCAGTTCCCAGCTGGCACCATACATAGTTGTTACAGTATTACTTACCCATAAAAAACAATGAAACCTAATAATTTGTGACAGCATGGATCAATCTAGAGGATATAATGTTAAGTAAATTAAGTCAGTCAGAAAAAGACCAATACCATATAATTTTACTTATGTGTGGAATCTAAAGAAAAATATTAATGAATAAAAAAAAAACAGAAACAAACTCATAAATATAGAGAACAGAGTGACAGTTGCCAGAAGGGAGGAAGTTTGGCAGACTGGGTGAAAAAGGTGAAGGGATTGAGATGCATGCTTTGTTAGTTACAAAATAGTCGTGGGATGGAAATACAGTAAATATAGTTCATGCTTTGTTCTTAAGTGCAAGAAAGTTTTGGGGTCCTTTTTGAAAAACAGGTTTTGATAAGGGCAAGGTGAAATAAAGCATGAGGACATTCAGCTCATACATGTAAACCTGGAGAAGTAAGGAATAGGAGGAAAAATAAGCTACTTGACAGTTTTCCTAGGGATAGGAAACTTTGCTCTTGAAGCATTTATTTTAGTTAAATATCGACCTTTTTTAACTTCAGTAACAAACAAAAAACCACCAAGGATATAGTTAAAAATGAAGTGGCTCTGCATTCTGCATTTGCCATAAATCACCATCACATGAACTCAGAGGAGACCTTTTGTTTGAGATTATCCTATTTAGGAAATCATGAAAAAGACTTATTTCCTTACATTTCTTATTCTTTTGTAGATTCAAAGGTCATAATGGCTATATGTTATGTAAATAGAATGCATTTTAAGATTTCTAATAGCTACTGCTTTTTTAAATATAGAGAGATACATTTTAAAGGGGTTTTCCTAGTGATAATTTAATAAGCATATAATATGTGTTACTTAATATTTTATTTTTCACCCTGGTTTCTCCAAACATTCCCTGCCCTTACCTCCCATTTCATTTCTCTTTATTCTTAAAATTTTCTCTTTCTATTTTCTTTTGCTTTTTTTCCCTCTTACTGCTCCATATGGGACCTGAAGATTAAGTATTGGGGTGAAGTTCAGGAAATGGTCATAGACTTTGAGAATGTATATGATGTTAACGTATTTCAACCTTCAGAAACTAATTAAAGAACCACCTAAAGTCTAAAGGATTGTTATATGCCTCTGTCCACATTGCTTGGGATTTACAATTATAGCTATGTCTTCTAAGACATGCTTCTTCATCAGAAAAGATATTGACATGAAAGTGATATATGGACATGCAGAAAAAAAGGAAAAATATTGTCTTTCTCTTTAGAGTAATCTGTTTAAAGACTTCCTGAGTTCCTAATACCTGGCACTAATATTAAACTCTCCTCAGAATCTCACAGATTAATTATATATTGGCTCAATGTCAGATCAGGGACTCAATTTTTGGTATACCTCAATTAAAATAAATAATATCCAAATATACAGGATCTGGAACAATGATACCCCTTTTCATTACAAAATCTTTTTTGGAAATTTAAAGACCAATTACAAAATCATGAGCATGTAATTCTGTAATAACAATATCACACTCAGGCACACCATATGACATTTTATGTGAAATGTTCAAATTAAAACTATTAATTATAAGCTAGGTGGTGAAAGAGAAATACCATATGATCTAATCTATAAGTGGAACCTAATCAACAAAATAGACAAGCAAGCAAAATACAACCAGAGTCATTGAAATAAAGAACAATCTGACAGTAACCAGAGAGGAGGGCGGAGAGGGAAAGTAGGGGATAATAAAGGGGGACCGACAAGGAACATGTATGAAGGACATATGAACAAAGGCAAAGGGAGTGGGTTCCAGGGTGGGAGGTGGGATGGGGAGGCAGGGAGGGTGCGGTGGGCTGGAAATGGAGATCATTGTACTTGAACAACAATAAAAAAGAAAAAAACTATGAATTATTACACCCATATTATTATCCTACCAACCACACTCAAGAAGGTGTTACTTCTGACATACCCTATGTATTTTGAAACTTGGAAGGCACTTTAGGTTTGGTCTAACCACCCACTCTAGTATTTGAATAACCTCCCATACAAGAGGAGAATCCCCCCTAAAACCAGTGGCTATCTGGAAGAAGTGTGTTCTAAGAGGAGACATAAAAACCAAAGCATGTGAAGCAAATGCATGTCTGATGTATTCCAAGAATAACTAGAAGGCCAAGGTGGCTTGATTAAAATGTCAAGGGGAGAGGGAACGGGGAGTACAGGAAACAAAGATGAGGTCTAAGCAAATGAGTTGAGTGACAGATTTTATAGATAGTGGGTCACTGTCAAGACTTAAGGGTTTTTGTTTTGTTTTGTTTTGTTTTGTTTTTTGCCCTGACTGGTGTGGCTCAGTGGATTCAGTGCCAGCCTGTGAATCATAGGGTCATCAGTTCAATTCCCAGTCAGGGCACATGCCTAGGTTGCAGGCCGGGTCCTTAGTAAGGGGCGAGCAAGAGGCAACCACACATTGATGTTTCTTTCCTTCTCTTGTCCCTCCCTTCTCTCTCTCTAAAAATAAATAAATAAAATCCTTTAAAAAGACTTAGGTTTTCTCCCCTTCAATATTTTATTATTTAAATTTTCAAGCATATAGAAAAGTTGTAAGAATTATACCATAAACACCCATATCCATACCACTTAGATTCAACATATAACATTTCTGTATTTGCTTTATCAAATATTCATCATCTATCCATCCCTCTATCTACTTACCAGTTCATCTTATTTTTTTATGGTGCACTGCCAGTTAAGTTGCAGAAATCAGTACACTTTGTCCCAAATACTTCAGCATGCATATTATTCGTGGAACTTCAATACTGGTTTTCAGTTCAATTTTATAGGTAAAATTTACAAAAAAGCAAAGTGCACAAATCTTAAAGGTGTCCTTTTGTGGGTTTTTACAAACATACACACCTGTTTAACCCAAGCCATGGTGAAGATATAGAACATTACTGTCACCCCAGGAATTTCCCTCATGTTCATTCTGAGTCATACCTGATGCCCCTCACCTGCTTTCCCACCCTCTCACTAGGAGGTAACTACATTTCTGATTTTTCAAAACTTCAGATTAGTTTTGACATTTCTGAAAATTTATATAAATGCAATTATATACTATGTGCTGTTTAATGTAAGGACTTTCTCACTCAGCATATTTCATATCAATTTTTACTATCAGTTGATTTTTCTGTTATATACTATTCCATTGCATAAATATACATATATCCCAATTTATCTTTCTATTATATAGATGGAGGTTTCTATTATTTATAATGTAAGGCTATTATGAATAAAGTTTCTATGACTATATTTCATGTAAGGATTTTTAGAGACTAATGTTAGAGTAGTCTTATGTTCACAGCAAAATTTACAGGAAGACACAATTTCCTGTATACTTCACAACCCTACATATATATAAACTCCCCCATTATCAGTAAGCCCCACCAGAGTGGTACATTCGTTATAATTGAACCTGCATTGACACATCTTAATCATCCAAAGTCTGTAGTTTACATTATGGGCCTGGACTCAGTGTTGCACATTGTATGGGTTCGAATAAATGTGCAATGACATGTATCCATCATTATAGTATCATAGAGTATTTTCATTGACCTAAAAGACCTCTGTCTTCTGTGAATATTGTTTAGTCTTTTTGTGGACATATGCTTTTATTTCTCCCTATAAGTACCTAGGAATGAGGTTGCTGGGGAAGATGCATGTTTGGATTTATAAGAAACTTCCAGAACTATCTCCAATGCAGTTATATCATTTTACACTACAAGAAAAATGTAAAAACAAATTTCAGTTGCTCCACATCCTCAAAATATTTTGGTATTCTCAGATTTTTGAATTTTAGCCATTCTGGTAGATGTGCAGTGGTATCTTATTGTAGCCTTCATTTGCATTTTGGTGATAAGTACTTTTAAACATGCTTTTTGTGCCCTTATATAAATCCCTTTTGTGTGTATAGTGTCTGCTCAAAACTTTTGTCCATATTTAAAAAAAAATTATCCTGGCTGGCGTAGCTCAGTGGATTGAGTGCAGGCTGCGAACCAAAGGGTCGCAGGTTCGATTCCCAGTCAGGGTACATGCCTAGGTTGCAGGCCATGACCCCCAGCAACCGCACATTGATGTTTCTCTCTCTCTCCATCTCCCTCTCTTCCCTCTCTAAAAATAAATAAATAAAATCTTAAAAAAGAACACCATTTCTTTAAAAAAATTTAGTTGTTTGCATTTTTATTATTGAGTTATTGGGGTTTTTCATGTAAACTGGATACCAGTCTTTTGTTAGACATTTAATTTATTAGTATTTTCTCCCAGTGTAGGTTTGCCTATTCATTTTCTCAATGGAGCTTCTTGTTGAGTAATAGTTTTTAATTTTAATGAAGTCCAAAGTGTTATTTTTCCTTGTGTCTTATCTAGAAAAACTTTGTCGACCCCAAGTTGTAAAGAGGCTCTTTTCTGTTTTCATCTACATGCTTTATAATTTTAGTTCCTATATTTAGATTCATGATCCATTACAAAGTATGCTTTAATATACAGGTTATAGATTATTATATTTCCCACAGATATTAGATTGTTCTAGTACCATTATGGAAAATAGTTTGCTTCTTCAATTGGATTCTTTTAGTGTTTTTGCCAAAAAATTAATGATTATATAAATGAAGGTCTGTTTATGGACAGTATATTTTTCATTACCTATTAGTCAGTTTTTATGCTAACACCACACTATTTTTATTATTGGACATTTGTATCAAGGCCAGAAGTCAGATACTGAATAAATTTCTACCTTAGAGTCACACACGTGAATTCAAATATCAGATCTTTAGAAGGACACTATTGAAACTATACATGTTAACTCATTATACAGTGCACAGTGATGCATTAACATATTATTTCCTGCAGCCATATCAGTACCATTCAGACAAGACTTTTTCTTGTTTTGTTTGTTTGGGCTTGAAATAGAATGGAGCAGAGGAGTAGGCAGGAGACAGGGGTGTAGCCTGAAGTCAGTCCTGGGGTTCTAGTCTATTTTGAAATAGTGCCTAGTTTGGAAAAGAAAAATATAGTGGAATAAAAACTATGAGGTGAGGTTTCTTCCAAAATTGGAAGATCCTTTCCATCCTTGACTCTATAATTTCCCAGGTTCTTTGTTTTGAAGTGCATCAAAGGGTGTGGTAGATGAGGAAGGAGCTTACTACTCTTTAATTATTGTCAAAGTACAAGGTCTGTCAGGAAGGTATTGAGCCATGAAGTATGAAAAATACAGACATTTATTGAAGAAGATACAAGATGCAAGAAATATTGTATGTAGGACAATGATGCCTCAGTGCCCTTCAAAGTCAGCACCCTGGGACCTCACACAGTTCTCCCAATCGCCATCAACTGCCCCATTGTATTTTCCTGAATCTCATCGATGGTCTGAAATGTCTTCCCTTTCAAAGGTGATTTTAATTTTGAGAAAAGCCAGAAGTTGCAGGGCACCAAATCTGGACTTTAAGGGGGCTGAATCACCTGGGTGATTTGATGTTTCACCAAAAACTTCTGCATGAGACATGATGCATGAGTGGGCATGTTGTCATGATGAAGCTGCCAATCACCAGTTGCCTATAGCTGTTGCTTTTGAATTATCCAAATAGTTTTTGCAGAATAATGTTCAAGCTTAACACAAAGTTTGATGCACATGCATTGCTCTACTCACTTAGTCATTTTGAATGCAACAGCCACACAGTACACATACTCACTCAAAGGCATCTACTGCCTCCACTGACTAATGCAGTGAAATCACCATTGTTCACACATGCACATTCCAGTCCACTCTCTGGCCTCAAGGTTACACCGACATCATACAAACGATTTGCATAATAAAAATAGTGGGGCTTTATCCAGACAGACATCGTATTTATAACTTTACATTTTATTTATGTTTATTTATTCATTTTTAATTTATTTTTCATTGTTCAGTTACAGTTATCCCCATCCCCCCCCCATTGCTCTCCCCTGTCCTATCCAACCCCCCGCTCCCAAAAATAATCCCCACCTCATTGTCCTTGTCCATGGGTCCTTTGTACTCATTCCCCTTCTTTCCCCCTCCCTGAAACTCTCTGGTAACTGTCAGCTTGTTGTTTATTTCAATGTCTCTGGTTCTGTTTTGCTTACTTGTTTGTTTTGTTGATTAGGTTCCACTTACAAGTGAGATCATATGGTGTTTGTCTTTCACTTCCTGGCTTATTTCACTTAGCATAATGCTCTCCAGTTCCACACATGCTGTCTCAAAGGGTAGGAATTCCTTCTTTCTTTCTGCTTCATAGTATTCTATTGTGTAAATGTAGCACAGTTTTTTGATCCACTCATTGACTGATGGACACTTAAGCTATTTCCAGCACTTGACTATAGTAAATAACACTGCTGTGAACATAGGGGTGCATAGGTTCTTTTGAATCAGTGATTTAGGATCCTTAGGGTATAATCCCAATAGTGGGTTAACTGGATAAAAAGGCAGTTCCATCTTTAGGTTTTTGAGGAAATTCCACACTATTTTCCACAGTGGCTGCACCAGTCTACATTCCCACCAACAGTGCACTAGGGTTCCCTTTTCTCCACAGCCTCTCCAGCATTTGTTGTTTGTTGATGTGTTAATGATGGCCATTCTGACCTGATATGAAGTGGTATTTCATTGTGGTTTTAATTTGCATCTCTCTGCTGGCCAGTAATGCTGAGCATCCTTTCATTTGGGCCCTCTGTCTGTCCTCTTTGGAGAAGTGTCTGTTCACGTCCTTTGCCCATTTTTTAATTGGATTGTTTGTCTTCCTGGTGTGGAGTTGTATGAGTTCTTTATATATTTTGGAGATCAAACACTTGTCTGATATATCATTGGCAAATATGTTCTCTCATACAGTGGGTTCTTTTTTTATTTTGATGATGGTTTATGTAGCTGTGCAGAAGGTTTTTAATTTGATATAGTCCCATTTGTTTATTCTTTCCTTTATGATCCTTGCTCTAGGGAACATATCGGTGAAAATATTGCTGCATGGAATATCTGAGATTTTTCTCCCTATGTTCTCCTCTAGGACTTTTATGTTGTTATGACTTATATTTAAATCTTTTATCCATCTTGAATTTATTTTGGTGTATGGTGTAAGTTGGTAGTTGAGTTTCATTTTTTTTTTTGCATATAGCTGTCCAGATCTCCTGACACAATTTGTTTTTTATTCCATTCTATATTTTCTGCCCCCTTTGTCATATATTAATGGACCACAGGGACATAGGTTTATTTCTGGATTCTCTATTCCATTCGACTGGTTTATGTTTTTGTTCTTATACCACTACCAGACTGTTTTGATTACAGTGACCTTGAAATATTGTTTGATATCAGGTACTGTGATCCCTCCTAATTTGTTCTTTTTCCTCAAATTGTAATGTACATATCAAATTAAAATATTTACCAGGGATAATATATGCATTTGGTACCAATAGAAACATGGATTTTTATCTAAAAGGTTTTTTTTCAAATTGTTTAGATCATAAAGTATTTTGTTCTTTAATGTTTTATTTCTTTTTATTAGTAGTCCATACAAATTTTCTAAATATAATGGGACAACTCACCTTTTAAAAATTTACATTTTGCTTTCAATATTGTTTTGTATTGGTTTCAGGTATACAGCATAGTGGTTTTTCTTTAACCACTTAAATCTGTGTTTTCCCATGATCCCTTTACTTAAAGTCAATGTTAATCATTTTACATATGTCTTGGAAATGTTTAAGAATTGTTTTTATTCCCTCATACTCATCAACAATACATATTTATGTAGTTCTATTGTATATTTGAAATTGAACTATGTGGTAGGGATTTAGAATTATGTATAAGCTATAACTCCCCCCCATATGAGATTTACTGATTGCTAAGTAGGTGGTTTATTGGGCTATTATTTATAACTCTTTCCTTTTATTTAATGTTTTAATTTCCCTTCCTAAACTGTTACTGACATGTTAGAATCAAATTCTGTGGTATCAAAATATTAAAATTAACAGGTCAAATTTCCTTTAGAGAGTTTGGTTCATTTAAAAGCAATGACAATATGTTCCCTGAGTGCATATATACAGGGATATACAAATATTCCCACCAAAAATGCAGTAAATAGATACTTATGGAGTTTATGATGGGTAATTTTAATATTTACCTTCTTTCTCTGTGGATGGGATTCTGGGTAATACTTAAGTTCTTAGGCTCTTCTGCCTCTTCTGAGAGTTTCATGCCATATGTGTATGTATGTGTATATATGTATATATATGTGAATTTATGTTTGTGTATATATGTGTGTGTGTATATATTCAAAAATTTTTTACTTCTTTTCACTCATCTACATGTTGCCTACACAACAATTGAGACTACCTAAAAATTCACATACTTTACAATTTCGTACCTTGATATTAAACACTTGACTCACTTTGCAAATAAATATATATATATATATATTTCTTCCTGTTGATGAGTTATGTATGTCTAGTGTGTTTTCCTGAATATAAATATGAATATAAGTACATATATTCAATTTTTCAAAAAAGTTATGAAAATTACCTATTAGAAATGACATTGATGTAAGGTAAGTTTCATGAATCTTTTCTCTGTTCTTTTCTAGTGCAAGGGTGTGACTAAAATGTGTAATTACGTAATGGATCTGCCACGTGAAGTCACTGGACCAGAAGAGATATCACCTAGGATGCAAGTGGTGAGCAAATTTTAAAAAATATTTTTCATTAATATAATACATTATATAAATTTTAAATGTCAATCAAATCCTAATTTAACACATAATCATTTAGGGGTTTTGAGGGGGTTCCTTTCAATGTTGCTCCATATATTCAGTATATAAGATGATGTAATCATATCTTGCTTTTTTATATAGTCATTATATTAATTTTGAGTGACTACATTGTGTACAATTTAATTTATCACCCATAATTAATTTCATTATTTAATTATTGTTGGATTATTTGATTGCCACCGTTTTTCAGGTAATAAAAGTAAAGCTGATATAGTTATCTTTCTAGGTATATTTATCTTTAACCATTGAATTAATTTCCTTGAATATATTCCTATGATTCTGATGATTATAGTGACAGAGTGTACAATTATTTTAAGATTATCAAATTATCTTCCAGAAGAATTCTACCAAATTAAATCTTCATTTTCATCAGTATTAGGCTTTATCTGTTTTTCTTATTCCTGCTATAATTATAAAATCAAAACTTATTTGTGTTTTAGGTTGTATTTAATTGCTTGGACATTGTTCTTATATGATATATATGTTTCTACACTTTTTTCCATTTCTTTATCTTTATTATTAAAACTATTTTTTTCTCATTTAAAAGTAATAACTTATATAAAATGTGAAAATACAGAAAAGCATTTGAATTGTTTCACCCATTAACAATATTTATATATTTTCTTCCAGTGTTTCTTCTCTTCATATTTTACTTAAATTATTGTGACATATGTATTATATATATAAGTATATATATTCATTTTATATACTTATATATAAGTATATATATTCATTTTATTCATAAATACATGTATAATTTGATCATATAAACATCATTCATTTGATATCTTTTATTGGCATTCAAATTATTTCAAGTTCTTGCTATTACCATTATCCATAATACTTTGATATATATAATTGTACATCTTCATACATTAATTTTTCTCAGACTTAGTTGCTTAGACATGGAATTACTAGTTCAAGGGCTATGGACATGTTTAAGATTTTTAACATAACTGAAAAATTTCTTTCATAAAGGGTTATATCAGTTTACACTAAAGATACTACATCAGCAGCATATGTGCATAACCATTTCATTATACATTTACTATTTAATTATCCAGGTGAAAAGTAGTCATAATCACACTTTGTCATATTTTATTTCTCTTACAATTAATGTGATTGAAGTTTTCCATTATATTTACAAGCCATTTTTATTTTATTTTTGCCTGAATTGCCTGCTCATAACGTTTGTCCATTTAACTACTGGAGTCTTAGTGATGATTTATATGTATTTTATATTACTCATATGTATATGTTCCAAATTTATTGTAAAGATTTTCACAGTGCTTTCAGATAAGGAATTTTCTAATTCAGAATTAAGCCAGGAAATTAATTACCAGTGAAGTCAGTTACATAGTTTAAGTGCATTATTTTAACTCAATCATGATATGATTATATTTATCTTAGTATATATGTGAGTTTCTAGAACTTTTAAAAAGGAATGTAGTTATGATTTACTTCTCTTTAAACAGAGGGAAAATAAACCACACTTGCTCAAACACAAGATATTATTTAATATGAAAAATATTTAAAGTTCTTATTTAAGTAACCATTCAGATGTCACCCTTGTATTTTTAAAATCATTTTAATCTATTGCCAAATCTTAGTTTAATGTTTCTATGAAAACATAACAAAATCGTTTTTACAGTTGCCCATATGGAAAACCTAATCTTAGCATACTGATTTAATGAGAGAAAGGTGGCAGAGACATTTAATATAGAATTGTTTGGGTTGAAATAGTTAATGACCTAAAAAATAAATAGGCTATTATCTTATTGTTCAATTGTATTAAGGATGGGATGTCATTAAACGTAAACTGCACGCAAAAAGAATGTGACATTTTATGCTAATGATTACATGCACAAATTATTTAAA
This sequence comes from Phyllostomus discolor, assembly GCF_004126475.2. Lineage (NCBI taxonomy): Eukaryota > Metazoa > Chordata > Mammalia > Chiroptera > Phyllostomidae > Phyllostomus > Phyllostomus discolor. Next base: position 103,327,490 of record NC_050198.1, read on the forward strand.
ATATTTAAGAATAATTTGGTTCTCAGTTGTAGAGTAAGATAGAATATTAACTTTATTATGTAAAATACAGAAATCTAAAACGTGATAGGAAATTTTATAAATGAAGGAGCAAATTAATTGGAGCAATATTAGAATTTAGGTTTTAGTTTTCTTGAAATCTGACTTTACCACTAATAAAGCTATATGTGAACTTGAACATGTCATATTTCCTCTTTGAACCTCAGTTTCTCCTATGTAAAATGCAAGGTTTGAGTGAATTACAACTGTGGTCACTTATAGCTCTGTGAATCTAATGTGGTTTCACTGGTCCACTATTTTATTCCTTCCCACAGTGTTCTCTCAAAGAAATGATTAACTAGTGCTTATATTCTCCCTAGTAATTAATTAATCGCTAACACAAAAATTGATTATTATCGATTTCCCTCAAAATGTTAGTTTTATAGCTACAGATTTTGATGTATTGAGAGAAGGAGAGGTTGTTAAGAGTTTGAAGGACAGGAAATAAAATTCTCCCAACCTACAATTGCTGAGGAAATATATACAAATTGAAATATGGAATGAGAAAAATCACAATGAATTCTAAATTTTAAAAATATGACAAATATTACAAACATAAAATATTCTTGGGGCCTTGGAAGGGGCTTATACAATGTGAGGCCCTAAAACGTAAGCTTCATTGGCTTCATGGTAAATTCATTTCTGGAATTAGGCATGTTTTTTCCTTTGCGTACTTCTCTGTGGCCACTCCTTATCTTTAACAGTCCTTCTAATTCCATGGACACAAGTAACATGAAAGAAGAAAACTACATTGGAGGCCAAACAGGAAATATATAGATACAACTTTTGTGTCAGCCAGAAATATATTAAGCAGTATCTTTCCCTCTATGAGTGCTGCCTGAATTATTCTTGCTATATTATATTAAACACTAGCCACAAAGTTGCAACCTTTTTGGGGGAGCAGTGAAAAGTTTATGAAATGCTTTCACTCAGATGGCTGAAGAAACCTACCCACAAATATGAGCCTATACCAACCTCAATAAGAATAACTAATAAGTTTTCTGGCTGGGACCATTATTTCATATCTAGGGAAGGGTACTGGCACATTGTCATCATCTCTACCAACATCTTGTCATACTCATCTTTCATCTAATATGCCTGGCTCCGTATGCTTTCCATGCACTTGGTTTGTGGATAGGTATAATCATTGATCTGATCAATGATTGTGAAGACCCAATATGTTTTCATTGAAATAGTCCATACATTCTTTATAATCTAATATTTGTATTTTATGCTATGATTTTTCATTCACAGTTTCCTCTGCTTTTTTTTTTGTTTGCAATCACCTAAAATACAGTCTTTGCAACATTGCAAGGCTCTCTGTAGTCAATGATACCACACTTAATTTTGAGATCTATCATGTTTCAGGAAATTGTGACATCTATGGCAAGTCTTGGTTATCAACATCTGCAATCCAAAACCAAAATGAAAGACACAAAATGTAATTGTACTTTTGAAATATACAATATTCTAATTAATAAATATGGGTATAAAACCATATGCCTTGCTGATAAAACTGATTATCAGTAGAAGAAATCTACCCAGAATGATCAGATGACAGGAAAAATCAACCTTAATGCTCTACAAAAGAATAAAGCTAAGAAGTAAAGGCATTTATCTAAATAAATGGACATTTTATCTAGGATTTTTGTCAACATTGAAAAATCTAACAGGCTACTTTATGGACTTTCTGTTTTAAAATAAATCAATAGTAGAATTATTTCTAAGTGTGAGAAAAGTTATGACAACATTAAAAATACATGTCTGTGTGTTGAAATATTGCATGGCTACAAGGTATTTTCATTGTAAAGATGCATGTCTAAAAGGAGTGTTCTGTGTTTTCAAAATGTGTCATTAGCGTACATTCTGAAAAATCTATCATTTACTTCAAAAAAGTGTCTCTGTCCTTCTACTTATAGAAACAAAGTTTCAGATTCCATGTATTCACATGTGACCGTGGCAAGTAATGAACAATGTTACAAAATTGCCCAACTTAAATGGCTCATCTCTGCTCAGGAGAAGCCTAGAACCACTTGACTGGTCTCTCGTTTCCATTCAAGTGTCAGGACCCAGGAGATAAAACCAGGAGCCAGCAATCAGACACTAGGCAGGCCGTGTGTACTTGATGGACCTTTCTGTAGTAACCCTTTGACCAATGACCTTGATAGGCTTCTCAGTAGCAGTAGCTAATCTGGGTGAGATAGCTCTACTAAATTGTCCTCATCAGGGAGATAAAAAAATTAAGTATAGATTGGAAACTCACAAAGTTCCTGCCAGTCTATTTGATCCCCTTCTTTCTCCCATTCCATCTCACTTCTTAACTTTTGTCCTCTTTCTCACTTGCTCTAAGCATGATATGATCACTCACTTACTCACAGCCTTCTTCCATGAGTATATATCCCCTAGTGTTAGTGTCAGTAAATATCAATTCTATGAATGAAAATTCAAGTGATGTCCATGATGCTAAAAACAAGCCCTGGAAGACACAATTCTACATACCTCATCCTTTTGAATAAGAAAGCACCATTTCAATTTTTTAATGTGTATGTTTTTAAAATTTTATTTATTGATTTTTAGAGAAAGGAATGAGGAGAGAGAGAGAAAGAGAGGGAGAGGGGGGTTCATTGTTTCTGTTCCACTCATTTATGCATCCGTTTGTTGGTTGATTCTTGTATGTGCCCTGACCCGGGATTGAACTCACAACCTTGGTCTATTGGGACAACACTCTAACCAAATGAACTACCCAACCAGGGAAAAATCTGCATGTTTATAAATAGCCAGTATTTATGCCACTTCACAGTTTACTTGTATATCCACTTTTTTTTTAATACCATCACCTCATTTTGTCCTCAAAAAGACTGTGATAGACAGGATAGGACCTATTTTCATACTCATTTTTAAAACTAAGAAATGGAGGCTCAAATACGTGATACCACTTGCTACGCCTGCTTGTCACTGCTATCAAGTTCAGCTGGATTGTCAATATCACTTATTTATTTAATCATCTATGATCAGCTGTCTTTTCTCAGAAGCAAATCCAAAATATTCTCACTCCAAAAAAGGCCCCCTATCCAACTCCAGCTTCCTTTGAATCTCAGCTTTGGCCTCACCACCCCCTTCAGCAAAAATACTGGGCCAATCAGTCATGAACATCCTGGAAACACCTCCAGTAATGGTGGACTTGGTATTTTGTGTGGACTTGGTTATTTTAACTTCCTGACTGAAAACAATCAGAAAAGCTTGACAAATTTTAAAATCATTATAAAGAAAAACAGTCAGTGAAAGATATGGGGCCAGGATCTGGGGGAAGAAGGAAATGCAATGCAAGCCAGAAGAAAATGGAATACCATTTCTAAAATGAACTGAAAAAGCTGAAAGAAAATAACCACCAATTTAGACTTCAATTACCCATAACAATATCCTTCAAAAATGAGAGTGAAATCAAAACTTTTTGACAAAGTGAGCTGAGAATGTGTTACCAGCACACCCAACTAAAAGGTGCTCTTCAGAAGAAGAAAGATGATCCCAGATGGAAACTCAAGGAAGGAATGAAGAGCAACGAAATGGTAAATATATACATAAATATGAGTGATTGTTGACTGGGTAAAATGGTAATAATAGCAATGATAATATGGGGTTTTAAATACATAGAATTGAAAATCATTCCAATGGTAGCAGATAAGGTGGGAGGAAGGTAAATAAAGTATGCTAAGATCCTTGCGCTATTCAAGAAGTGAAAAAGTACCATACTTTGATAATCCATGGGTGCTCATAGTAGCCACTAAAAAAATAATAAATTAATGTATAACTAACAAGCAATATAAGAAAAGATTGAAAATGGAAGTCCAAAAGAAAACAAGAGAAACGAAAATGGTCATAAAAAAGTATGTATCAGGTGGCAAGGTGGTAGATTTAAACTCCAATGCATCAACGATAATATTTGTTGCAAACAAACTAAGTGCTCAACGTAAAAGAAAAAAGAATGTTACATTAGGTAGAAAAATCTCATCTATAAGCTGCTTACAAAAGACATGCCTACAATGTAAAAAATGGAATATTTGACAGTAAAATGATGGAAAAAGATACACCATACAATTACCAAAAGAAATTTCACATATTAAACTAAGTAGATTTTAAGGTGGAAAACATTACTGGAGCTAAAGGTGGATGTTTCATAAGTTAAAAGGTTAGTTTCATCAGAAAAGTAAAACAATTTTAAATTTGTATACATGTAATTTTACTATCATCTCAAAATAATTAAAGCAAAAATGTGAACCTCTTCATCTTCCTACACTCCCACCTTCAAAGTGATTCTTATTCACAGGCAACCTTATTTCCACTCCTCCAGGTGCAGAGGAGAACATGTTTCTTCTTTCCAAATATGGTCTTCTCATTTATTTCAGCACCTTATTTTTTTTTTCATTTTCATTGACCGTTTAACTTTTCTTCTCACCCGCTACTTTCATTCTATCTATATTCATACCCAAATCTCTCCCATCCCCCAAAATAAAATAGTCCTTTATTATTTCATCCTTCATTGACTTTTTCCTTTTCTAAATATTTCATTGACTTTTCCTTTTCTGCTAAGCAAATTTTCCTAAAAAGAAAATCTATGCTATCAATCCCTTATCTCACATCCACTGCTTCATCAACAGAAAGCATGCTTCTGCACTCATTACTCTACTGAAACTTCAGTCCTCATCTAATATTACTTATCTGCAACTTTTAACTGAGTTGATCACTACTTATTTGAACCTCTTTCTTCCACTGACTTTTGAGACACCTTGCTCTCTAAATTCTTCTCCCAACTATCTGGCCATTTTTCTCAGTCTCCTTGATTGGATTCTGACTTTTTATTCCATAAATGTTGCAATTTTTCCATAATTTATCCTGAGGGTTTTGTTTCTTAGGTCCCTCTGACTCAGTGTTTCTCAATCTTTTAATCCCATAAATGAGAATTACTTAGAGGCACTTGTTAAAAGTGCAAATTGTAAACTGTACTCCCACACCTTCTGAATCAGAATCTGTAGGGATAGGGTTCAAGAATGTGTATTTTTTTTTTTACAAACTCTCAGTAATTCTAATGCAGGCCAATGTTGGAGAAGCACTCTTTTTCCTTTTACCTAAAGAAAGTCCCATGTTTTTTTAAACTATTACTTATATGCTGATAAACTTCTAATCTATATTTCACCAAGACTTCTCCCCCAAGTCAAAACTTAACTATGATTAAATCCTTTGTGTAGAGAAAGAAGGCAGAGGAGGGATTAGCTAAAATGTTCTCTACAATAGCTTAATATGAAACATGATTATTCAAACTGCAGAATACTGAACTAGGAGTCAGGAAACAGTTTTAAGTCTTGGTTCTATTATTTACTAATTATGGACCTTTCAATTAACTGAACTCCACACAACTTCAAATCCTAATTTGCAAAAATAAAAGGATTCTAATAGTTCATCTTTAAGCCATGTAATAGTAGAGAAGTTATTTAACTGTTCTTAGTTTTCTCAGATGTATAAAGGAGTTAATCATACCCAATAAGGTTACTGTGAAGATAAATTGGAGTATATTTAACATGTAGGAAGTGCTCAATGAGAATGAGAGAGGCACTGTTATTACAAAAAGAATCCTAGTCAATATTCTAATGTTTCATCTGTTAAAAGGCTGTTGTTTATAGTGCATTTCAACAAATTACATACCGGCTTACTTCCTCCTTAAAAGCAGAAATACAAATGAAATTACACAAGTGTCAATTTTAAAAGTTGATTTTTAAATGTGCAAATATTCTAGAGGCATAATTATTCTTTGTAGGAAAATGTCACTTAGTGTGATTTGACTGCCTTTGAAATAGAAATTTTCTGTAAATCTATAAATAGTTAGATTTGATAAACAAGCATGATGAGCTTTTGCAGAAGTAAAAAAAAATGTGAGATGAAATTTCAAAGGAAGTAATATTTTGTCTCAAATTAATGTACACCAGAGTAGGAGTAGAGAAACCTTTTTATTCATTCACTTATTCAATGATTCATTCAGTAATCCTGTTTTGTAATTATATGCCAGGCATTCTGCTTGGTAATGAGAATGTACCCCATCTCTCATAGTTCAAAGTCTAACAAAGGATTGTGAATAAAAAGAGTTGTTATTTTAACAGGCAAAAAAGTCAGCCTCTAATGCCTTGATCATGTGGCCATTCTAAATGAATCCCTCAAAAATTTCTTTTGAATGGTAAAAATCATAACAGAAAATGAAAGCATTCTTTTGAGGCTGAATGAACCAAATCAGTGCCCAATAATTCATCTCAAAATGCAAAATTATTAGTAGTTTGTACAAGATAACATTTCATGTGGTTATGATAGTTTATCTGACTTATGATGTGATGTCATGGTAGCTCCACTGTTTGTCCAGCATTAATAAATGTTTACCAAAAACAACCAAAAGGTTTCAGTAAATCTCAGTAATGAAGTTATGTTCCTATACTCTAAGATAACTTTTTCAAAAGTGCTTCTAGTTCTAACTAGAAATACTTAATTCCAAAGCAGTTACTTTTGCCTGATAATTTTATTTTATTTATTTTTAGACAGAGGGGAAGGGAGGGAGCAAGAGAGGGAGAGGAACATCAATGTGTGGTTGCCTCTCACACTCCCCCTACTGGGGGTTTAGGTGGCTATCCAAGCATGTGCTCTGACTGAGAATCAAACTGGTGATCCTTTGGTTCACAGGCCCGTGCTCAATCCACTGAGCCACAGCAGCCAGAGCAGATAATTTAATTTTAAATAAAATTAACAAACGCCTTTACAATTCTGAACCTTTTTTAAAATGTATTTTTTATTAATGTTTGAATACAGTTTCCATTTTCCCACCACCACTTTCCCCCACCCTACCCACCCCCACCTCCCACCCTCAATCCTACCCTCCTTTGGCTTTCCCCATAAGTCCTTTATACTTGTTCCTTTTTGGCCCTTTCCTTTCTTTCCCACATGATTTCCCTCCTCCCTCCTCTTTGGTTACTGTCAGTTTGTTCTTAATTTCAATGTCTCTGGTTCTATTCTGCTTGCTTGTTTGTTTTGTTTATTAGGTTCCAATTATAGAGGATATCATATAGGTTCCAATTATAGAGGATATCATATGGTATTTGTCTTTCACCACCTGGCTTACTTCAGTTAGCATAATGCTGTCCAGTATCATCCATGTTGTCACATAGGGTAGGAGCTCCTTCTTTCTTTCTGCTGCATAGTATTCCATTGTGTAAATGTAGCACAGTTTTTTGACCCACTCATTTACTGATGGGCATCAGGGCTGCTTCCAGCACTTGGGTATTATAAATCAATACATGTAATACATTGCATAAACAAAAAACAAAATCGCATGATCATATCAATAGATGTGGGAAAAGCATTTGATAAGGTACAGCACCCATTTATGATAAAAATGCTCAGCAAAGTGGGAACAGAGGGAGCATACTCAACATAATAAAGGCCATATATGAGAAACCTACAGCCAGCATCGATTCTGAGCCATTTTAAAGTGGGGGTTGTGAGCAGGACCTTTCTTCCTGGTGCAAGAGAGAAAGTTGGTTTTACATATTTTGAAACTAACAGTGGACACTTTTATTGTTTTTTTACATTTTAGAAAAACAAACAAAACATACATAAGTATGTGTAATTTTCTTTTCTTCATAGATATAAAACAAAGATTGAGTGTTTTTCCCATTTTTACTATTTCTGCATATGTAGAAATCCAATAGAATATTTTTTTAAAAATACCATGTACTGCTAATTTCCGCCCCCCTCAAATGAAAAGGGATTAAAGTGTGAGTAACACATCAAGAAGTTTTTTACAGGCTATAATTACCAGACACTTCAAATGGAATTTAAAGTAAATGAACTTTTCATTTTGACTTTAATATTTAGATTTACAATCTTTATTATACAATCTCTGTACACCATCTTGTTCTACAGCCCATCAAGCCAGCCAACATGCATTTCCTTTAAAATATTTATCTTATAATTTACCAACATGTTAAATACTCATAATTTTTGAGGCAACCTATATATCTCCAGTTTTTCAGCTATCAAAGATTTTGGAAAAATAATAATATAATATGCTACTAAGTATCCTCCATAATATAATAATATGGAAGATGCCAATAGAGTGTGCCAGGTTTTTATAGGGAGTTATCAGAAATAATAAATCACAAGATTTATTGTTACAACATACTTTATGGTTATATTATTTTGAGCTTCACTTCTGCTGAGTAAACTTGAAATTTTCAGGAATCTGTCAGTGAAAAAGATTTAGCTTAAGTACAGTGTTATTATCAGTGTTTACTGAAAATAACAGTGATTCCAAAGATAATGAGAGGGGGAGAAAGAAAGGGAATGTGCAGATATTGTGTAATAAAAGAGAAAGTCTGACAGCTCTGGTGGCTTGGGGGATGCAGGGATTGAGTTAAAAAAAAAAAAGAAAAGGACTCATGGACATGGAAGAAAATAAAAATAATAAATTTTATACTGTGATTTTCATTTTGAGAAATTGGACGTTTCCTTAACAAAATTATGAAAGTCATGCTTAAGTGCAAGTATTGATGAATATAAATTAATTCAATTTTTAACAGAGCTTAAAAAGGTCTTGTGATACCCAGACTAATAGAAATAAGAGAATAGGTTTTGAGTAAAGAAGTTGGGCTCTGGCTGGTGTAGCTCAGTGGATTGAGCACGGGCCTGTGAACCAAAAAGTCAGTTGTTTGGATTCCAGTCAGGGCACATGCCTGGGTTGCAGGCCAGGTGCCCAATTGGGGGCCTGTGAGGGGCAACCACACATTGATGTTTCTCTCCCTCTCTCTCTCCCTCCCTCCCTTCCTCTCTCTCTAAAAAATAAAATCTTTTTTTTTAAAGATTTGATTTATTTTTAGGGAGGGAAGGGAGGGAGAGAGAGAGAGAGAGAGAGAGAGAGAGAGAGAGAGAGAGAGAGAGAGAGAGAAACATCAATGTGCGGTTGCTGGGGGTTATGGCATGCAACCCAGGAATGTACCCTTGCTGGGAATCGAACCTGGGACACTAAAAAAATAAAGTCTTTAAAAAATTGGATGAAGAATTTTGAGAGGTACTCCTGTATCAGAAAATCCTTAGCCTGGGAAATGAAATGGGACTCATACTGAATCTGCTCTTAACTTCCTTTACACTGAAATTACTTCTAACTTTCCTTTAAGGTGGTCATTCACAACCCTGACTACAATCTGAATGATCCTGCAGCTTTAAGGAAACATTGATGCTCAGACTGTACTTTACAAAGATTCTAATTTAATTTTGGGGTTTTAGTATTTTTTTTAATTTTACTGAATTTATTGGGATGGTATTGGTTAACAAAATTATACAGGTTTTGAGTGTACAAAATTCTACAATACATCATCTGTGTATTGTATTGTGTATTCACCACCCCAAGTCTAGTCATTTTCCATCATCATTTACTCCCCTTGAACCTCTTGTACCTCCCCAACTCCCTTTCCCCTCTGGTCATTACCATGCTGTTGCCTGTATCTACAAGTTTTTGTTTGTTTGATTGATTATTTATTTTGCTTAATTACTTCACCTGTACACCCAGCTCCACAACACCTCTTCCCTCTCACCATTGTAATTTTTTAAGTCACTCAGTTCTAATATACAGTCAGGGTTGACAGCCACAGCCTTTAAACATTTCTTAGCTAACTTTAGGGTAATTTGTTGGCTACAGAATCTTAATATCAGTTAAATTGAGAATTTCTTATAGAAACTACTTAGAATAATAAATTAGTGCCCTGGGAAATAATTTAATTTAATGCTTACATTTTATAAGTGAATCTGAAAGCTCATCTTGTCTAAATGACTTATCTATACTGAAAATGTAGCCTTGTTTCTTTCCAGTTAAACTTATTTTAAGCAGAGTCCACATATGAAAGTCTGTATTGAGCAATTGAAACTTATTTTCAAAAATATGTCAGTGCCCACTCTGAGTCAGATTGTATAAGTCAATTAAATCATTAACTAATTTTATAAGGGAATTGTTATCACTTCCATTTTGGAGATTAAGTACATTAAGTTAATTCCCTAAGTCAAGGAGACAATAAGTGGCCAAGTCAGGATTTAAACCCAATAAGTGTCTATATCATAATACCAAATCTGTGAGATGGGTTTTCAAATGCATCTATTTACTGCTTTCATCTACAGAAACCTTTCTAATAAGTTTTATGTATGATGAATATTTAATGTGATATAATATTTTACACCGTTGAACTTAAATTTCAAAGACTGAGTCCTAAAAATATTTCATTGAAATGGGTCTTGCTAATAACAGGAATGCTACTACTGAAAATATTTAAACAAGTGCCCCCTTCCTCTCTGGTAACCACCATTGTCTGTGTCTATGAGTTTGTTTGTTTTGTTTGTTGCTTCCTGTTTTATATACCATTTATGAGTGAAATCATATGGTTTTTGTCCTGTTCCATCTGACTTATTTCACTTAGCATGATATGTCAAGATCCATCTATGTTGTTGCAAGTGGCAATATTTCATCAGAGATGGGGATTTTTAAATTTTGTACTTTGCCCTGATAATACACCACCTCAAATTTAAAATATGCAAGTTTCAGGTAGACTTGAACACACAAATTAGTCCATCATTTAATACTTCAAACCACTTGATGTGTAATGTAAAAGTAATTTTAAAAATATCGAAATTCAAGTTTCATGCCATTTTTTGTCAACTAATTTATTCTATGGGTTTTTGAAACTTAGTTTGCTTAATTTATATTCCTTCCCCAAGATTTGAGTAAGGGATAAATGAAGCTATTTGATAGTTGTGTACTCTTTGGTAAATACTGATTTTTTCCCAAGTATTTTATAACAAAATAAAGATGATAGGTTTTTTTGGCTTTGATGAAATTTACTTCTAATTTTTTCTAGCAATGGAATCTAATTACATATCCAGGATAGGTAAAAGAATTATAAAAAATTAGAAATCTCTTAGACTGTATTACCACTGCAAATATATTTTTACCAATTTTATCTGAGCTAATTTTCAGTAAAGAAATAAACTTTGTAGCAGAACAGGCTATATTTACCATAGACCAAGAACTGTTCTATATCCTCTACCTATATTAACTGATTTAATTCACATCAATATCTTCCATTATTACCTCTGTTTTATTTTTATTGAAATTGTTCTTTTTTAGGTTTTAGAGAGGGGAAGGAAGAAAGTAAAGGAGAAAAACAACAATGTGTGGTTGCCTCTCATGTGCCCCTTACTGGGGACCTCTCGTGCAACCCAGGCATGTGCCCTGACTGGGAATCAAACCAGTGATGCTTTGGTTTGCAGGCTGGTGCTCAATCCATTGAGCCATGCCAGCCAGGGCTAGGTTCTTTATTCTTAATTACTAAACTATATTTCTACTCTGAAAAGAACTTGTTTTTTTATTTGACACCTATAACACTTTATTAGTACATATGTGTGTACTTCCCACATTATGCCTTATATGTAGTATTCATTTATTCCTTGTCAAAGCATGTATATTTGGTTCATAAAATGTAGTAATTGAGGTTCTGATCTCTGTAATTTCATTTGCTGTGTTATCTTGAGTGATTTGTTTACAATCTCTGTGTCTTAATGTTCTTATCTGCAAAGAGAAAAATGTAGGTTGTTATCTCCAGGATCTTCAGCTCTTAAATTTTATTTGGATCTCATACTCATATATTCACATATTCACATTTGGCACTTTGGGGGGGCCCACATGGCATTAAAGTCCTGTTCCAAACTTCATTGAAAGGTTATTTCTTCTTATGCTTCCATGACAAATTTCTTACAGTATTCCTGAATCTTATGATGCATTTCTTTTATATCAGTACATCTTCAGTTCTTTGACTTTACTATTCAATTTAGTTCAACAGACATTTATTGAGACCCTACTATGTGCTAGAAATAAGAATCAAAAATAAATATGATGTAGTTTCTGCCCTTGAGATGCTGGCAATCTAATTAGTGATTGATTTGTGAAAACTTGGCTAATGCCTAGTCTCAGAAAATAGCTTGTTCTTTTAAAAATGTTTTCTGTATCTTTTCACTTATGACAAATATCATCAGATGCAAATTAATTTCTAACTGTCTCTTTTAAGTGCGTCTTTGGTAACTAAGTTTATTACATGCCAGTTAAGATTAAGAAACTAACCTTGTATCAAACTTTTAAGAAAAAATTGTTTTCTTCTTATGTAGCATAGTGTATTTATTAGTTAATATATTTAAAGCAAATAGGAAAAATGTATTTCTTTTAATTTCTTATGTAATTTTAAAAGGAAAAATTGGTCATGGAAGCTTTTGTCACTAATGAAATCATGTTGCTAATATAAGGGAAAACATATATGGCTATTCAATCTATTGTGTATATTATATGATATAGTATATATTATAAATATATAATATGAAACTATATTATAAAATATGGGGTTAATGTATAACATACAATATTCTATATCATAATATATATATGAGTATACATTTATATATGTGGTGTGCTAAACATGATTCACAACACTTTATTTCTAGCCTGAAAATGAATTATTTTTTACCAAATAAAATTAAACTTCAGAGTTTTTTTTTTTCAAAAGATTTATTGATTATGTTGGTTTACCACCACATTTTTAAATTGAGTAAAGTAAAAAGTGAAAGTTCCTCCCTCAGAGTTTGTCACTGTTAACCACTTAATACATATTCTTACTGACTTTTTCCAGTTCATTCATAGACCTAACATTTAATTTCAAACCATACCAATTATTTAAACATGAGGTAAATTAGACAAAGAATGAAAGAGCAGAAAGACTCCATTGTATAAAGCTGAAATAGGATAAAATGTAGCCCACTCTAACACTAAAAAGTGTTACTCCTTTCTTGGCATTCACCTGTATTGTTTTCAGTGCTCAGCCTTAGAGTAGTAAAGACCTCGAGTTGCTATTTTCAATTCTCACACCATATTTTAGTGAGTTATCAGTACATGGCTTCACTTTTAATAAAAATGATAAAATAGTGGTTGAAATACCCTTTTCTGAGATTTCTTTGTCAAAGCTATAACGCATCAACTTAAATTTCATTTCTGATTAAAGGGTATTTTTATCTATCAAAGTATCTGTAATTAGTCAACACTTGGGATTTCTTTTTAGAGACTCTGCTAAAAACATAAAATATGATATCACTAATCACTGTAAATATCAAAGTCAACAAGTATGATTGAATTTAACTGTCAGCATGCTAAATGAGTGAGGATAGTTTTAACAACTGAGTTGAAAACAGCACAATACTAGCTAATGCCCATAGCAGGAAAGAATTGACACATCTGTGAATTATTTTTTACACATATGTTATATTTATGTTAGTGTTAATTGAAACACTTTAATGAATGGCATGAGTACTCACTCATCAGGGAAAATGGACTTGAATTCCCAAAAGTATCTTTGAATTTTACCCCCCAGTTGTCACAGTGGAGAACCCACAAACATTTTTATGATATGACATGTCACAATTTTTAAGGTCTTTTCTTTATTTTATTTTATTGTTGTTCAAGTAGAGTTGTCTGCATTTACCCCCCATCACCAGTCTCCCCCACCCGAGCCATCCCCACTTCCCTTCCCTGATTCCACCCCCCATTGGTTTTGTCCATGTGTCCTTTATAGTTGTTCCTGAAAACCCTTCTCCCTTCCCCCCCCACCCATATTATCCCCTCACACCTCCCCTCTGGTTACTAATGAATGACTATCCTTCATAAGTAATGTATAGATTCATTAATTTGCTGCTAATTTTCATACTCTGAAGACAAATACTAATAAGTATTAGCTCGTGGTCCCATGTGAAAAGCATTTTATTCATTATTTTACTCTATTTAAAGAAGAACCATGTCAGGAAGGTATAAATAGTATCCTTATTTTACAAATGGAAAAAAAAAACAGACTTAAAGAGCTTAACTTGCCAAAGGTATACAGCTTATAAATGTCAGAATCAGGATTCAAAACTACTGGGTCTAAATACTATACTGCTAATCTTTATACTTAACTGCTGTTAGAGTAAAATAATTGATTATAAAATGTAACATAAAGCAACTGTTGCTCTCTGACCGTATTTGTAAGTGAAGTAGGTTCATGAATCAAAGTTCCTTCTCTAATATCAAGGATGTATTCATTTACATAATCATTACACTCACATTTAGAGAAAGTAAATAGAAAAAGTAACCTGAAACTACCTGAAAGAAATATTACCTACTTAATAATATCATCATTGAATAGTTTTAGTGCTGTTAATTTTGATATGAGCTGACTGACTTAGACCATGCTAAGTTGAATACTTTTCATATAATCTTAGATTCTAATAATGTAAAATCAGCTTTAAAATGATAGTAGAAATAATCTAATCTAACTCTGTACCCTCTAGTTGAATTTTCATACACACGAATGGCCCATTTTTGACATTTTCTTTCCATTTATATCTATTTATTAAAGTGTACTAATATTTTATTTTTTCCAGGAATAGAAGAGAATTTCAGATGATCCAATGTATTAATACATATTATATTTCTCCAAATGTCCATATTGAGACAATATCAATAGGGCAGTAAGCCATAAAATATGAGTTAATATTTATAAAGCACTAAAAACACAGCCTGCCATATATAAGTGCTATTTAAGGATTGTTAAGTAAATATATTTATATCATTATAATATAAATTTAAGCTTCCATATTTATTAGGCTGGCTTAATGATTAAAAGTGTTAGCTACAGCACTGGACTACTTGAGTTCACATCCCAATTCCATTAATTACTGACTGTGTGACTTTGGCCAACTCAGTTGGATTTTCCAGCCCTTCATTTTTTCATCTGTTAAATAGTACTTAACTCATAAGGTTGTTGTGAGAATTAAAAGTTAACATGGAATAATGACAGACACATAGGAAGCACTCAATAGCTGTAAACTGTTTATATACTCCCACTGTACATATGCATGGTTTATGATCTGATGCTTTTTTCCTAAAAATATTAACAGGCTAATTAGGATGTCTGACCCTTTTGTAAATAGCCATGGTTTCCTTTTTATAGCACATTAGGCTTGATATTTAATGGACTTTTTACTTTTGCTTTTAGCCAATTGCCACTGACCCTGAGTTAATGAGTCTCTCAGTAGAACATGGACCTGGCTTTGTGCCTCCAACTGGAAATTCATCAGTGGTGAGTGGGCTGAATTTTCTTTTTTTAAATGATCTTATTTATATGTGATACCTTTATTTTTTAATATATTTTATTGATTATGCTATTACATTTGACCCATTACCCCCCCTTCATTCCCCTCCACCCTGCACACCCTCTCCCACACACATTCCCCCCCTTTAGTTCATGTCCATGTGTCATAAGTTCTTTAGCTTCTACATTTCCCATACTATTCTTGCCCTCCCCCTGTCTATTTTCTACCTACCATCTATGCTACTTGTTCTCTGTACCTTTTCCCCCTTTCTCCTCCTCCCACTCCCCTGTTGCTAACCCTCCATGTGATCTCCATTTCTGTGGTTCTGTTCCTGTTCTAGTTGTTTGCTTAGTTTGCTTTTCTTTTTGTTTTAGGTGTGGTTGTTAATAATTGTGAGTTTGCTGTCACTTTACTATACATGATTTTTATCTTCTTTTTCTTAGATAAGTCCCTTTAACATTTCATATAATAAGGGCTTGGTGATGATGAACTCCTTTAACTTGACCTTATCTGAGAAACACTTTATCTGCCCTTCCATTCTAAATGAAAGCTTTGCTGGATAGAGTAATCTAGAATGTAGGTCCTTGCCTTTCATGACTTGGAATACTTCTTTCCAGCCCCTTCTTGCCTGCAAGGTCTCTTTTGAGAAATCAGCTGACAGTCTGATGGGAACTCCTTTGTAGGTGACTGTCTCCTTATCTCTTGCTGCTTCTAGGATTCTCTCCTTCATTTTTACCTTGGCTAATGTAATTATTATGTGCCTTGGTGTGTTCCTCCTTGGGTCCAACCTCTTTGGGACTCTGAGCTTCCTGGACTTCCTGGAAGTCTATTTCCTTTGCCAGAATAAGGAAGTTCTCCTTTATTATTTGTTCAAATAACTTTTCCATTTGTTGCTCTTCCTCTTCTCCTTCCTGTACCCCTATATTTCGGATGTTGGATTGTTTAAAGATGTCCTGGAGGTTTCTAAGCCTCTCCTCACTTTTTTTGAATTCTTATTTCTTCATGCTTTTCTGATTGTATGTTTTTTTCTTCCTTCTGGTCCACTCCATTGATATGAGATCCAGCTTTTATTCCATCACTACTGGTTCCCTGTGCATTTTTCTTCATTTCACTTGTTGTAGCCTTCATTTGTTCATCTAATTTGCAACCAAAATCAACCAATTCTATGAGCATGCTGATCACCAGTGCTTTGAACTGTGCATCTGATAGGTTGGGTATCTCTCAGTCGCTTAAAAGCACTTATTGTGGGGCTTTCAATTCTGTTTGAGCCATCTTCTTTTTTTGTTTGTTTGGTCTGGTCAAGCCTGTTACGTATGAGGGGCAGAGCCTTAGATGTTCACCAGGGCCCGGCACCCCAGTCGCTGGATTGTGACGTGGGGGCGGGGCCTGAGAGGGAACTATGGCACTTGCTCTGCTCTCTGTCGGATCTCAGTCCCTTCTGCCACTTCCCCTGAGCAAACTGGGCCCCTCTGGTGCCAATTCCCATGTTGGTGGGCTGTGCACCTCGTGGAACTTTCCAAGCACCTCTCCTGTGAGGCTGGGAGTCTCTCCCTGCAACTCAACTCCCACAGGTGTTTTCAATCAATATCCTGACGTTCTATTTCCCAGTGCTGTGATCCTGGGTTGTGTGCAGTGCCTTGCTTCACAATCATCACCTCGCTGGGTCTGCTGCTTGCACACTCAGGGTCCACCCCCTGCGGTCTTGCGTGCCCCTGGATGCCTTATGTGCCAGATCCCAATGCTGTCTGCACTGCGACCGGTGCCCAGCTGCCCAAATCCACCCCTCCTACCAGTCTGGATAAATGGGTCTATTTTAACTTCTTGGTTGTCCAACTTCCATGCAGTTCAATTTTCTGTCAGTTCTGGTTGTTATTCTGTTTCTAAATTGTTGTTGTCCCTATCTTGGTTGTGCAAGGAGGCACAGTGTGTCTACCTATGCCTCCATCTTGGCCAGAAGTCCTGAATTTTCTTTTGTGATCATTTAGAAGGTAACTGTTGAGGGAAGATGCGTACACTTCACCACTTCAATGACGTCCCACATATATCTTGAATTTAGGGACCTAGATAGAATTTGTTTCATTGAAGTACTGTTTGGACTTCAATATTATCATGCTACCATAGATTTGAATTAACATTCCCTTTCAGTGATCTTATAAAAATAAAGATTTGTTCGTTCATTAATTCATTCACTCATTCATTCAATAATTTATTGGACAAGCAGCTTAAATGCTATTGGTGACTATTCAGGCTCTCCACTTCCAAAGAAACATTGGCTAATACCCCACATTTGACTATGGTTGACTTATCCTTCTGTGGAACTTCATATAACAATTATTTTTTGTACCCTTCTTATTGTTTCCTAATTTCTCTAATTCTCAATTGCTTTTTACCAGCTTTTATTCCTTAGAATGGTACAGCTCCCTATCCTGGATTCTACTAGCCATACTAGACTACTACATCTGCAAATACTCCATGTTTTGTCACTCTCAGTCCCTTTTGCTTATATTTTTCTCAGTGCTCATATTTCCTTTCTCTTCCTTCTCTTCCTGAGTAATTCTTATTTATTCTTCAACATTCAGGTCAAACATTATTTCTCTTGTGGTATCTTGCCTAATACCCTCAGGTAGAATTAATCAATTTATGCTTTGTGACCATATGTCACTTTACAATAATACTGACAAACAAGACATCACACTCTCTTTTAGTCAGTCTGTGCCATGTTTTTTAAACTGATTTTTGTTATTGCAAGAAATGCAGTACCTTGAACATAGAATGAATTTAATATTTGTTTGAATGAATGAATGTGTGATTAAATGTATTTACGAATGGGTGAATTGGTGGATGGATGGATGGATGGATGCATGGATGGATGGATAAATGGTCATGGTCCCATAGTAAAGCCAGGTCAGAAAACCATGAACAAGTGTAAATAAACCAAAGATACTATTTCATCCAATAGGTTCAGAGAATAGGAAAACAAAAGTTCAAGCAAATTCTGACAAACACAGTGAGTTCTGTTGTTTTTAGTCAGCTATATTCATTCCTCCTGCCCAAGGATAGGAAACCTTAAAACCTAGTCCTAATATTATGGTATCATTTACTTTTCCAGGGTACAAATGCACTTTGGAAATATGTTTACTGCATAATATATAAGTACAGTAAAAATAAAATTATTTAGCTACTTTAATAGAAGTAACTACACTGTGGGGGTGGGCTGGGATGGGGGTGGGCTGGGTAAAGGGCAGAAAACTGTACTTGAACAACAATTAAAATAAAAAAAGAAGTAGCTACACAGGTGATACTCATAAATTATTCACTTTCACTCTCATGAAACCTGAATTGAAATATAACATATTTAACAATAACAAATGATTCCAACAAACTCAATCTTTAATTAAGAGTCACATAAACACATATTGGCAAGTTTTTCATTATATAATCTATAATATTGATTTACAAAGTAAAATGCATAGTTAATTACATTTGCATAAGACCCATATCTTATAAGTGTTATTATAAAATATTTAAAAGGTAGAAATTAATCCTAAATTCTTCTTAGAAAGTGGGGGTTATGGAGTGCCAAGCAGCCACCTTGAAGAGGAAAATATGGATAAAGTAGTTCTCATTTAGTTTATTAATCTTTAGAAGCTAAATTATGAGGACTGAAAGGGGTCAGTCCTCATAATACTTTCTAATTAACATCTAATTCAGAAAGTATTGTCATCATTTTGTTTATGCCAAGTCATCTTCAGTGTTCCACACATTGTACCAGTGCTTTTTGCTTGGAAACTGATGTTATATGTGTCTAAATGAGTATGAAAGTAAAAGTCCATACACATTGTAATAATGATGATTCAGTTGTCTGTCTTTTTATAGTCTCTTTATAAGAGATGTAAACTTAAGGGTATATGAAGAAGAATAATTGATATAATCACTAAGCCTATCACTAGAACAATGAAAGTAATTTTTTACTTTCAAGAAACACTTAAGGCCTGGCTGGCGTAGCTCAGTGGATTGAGCGCGGGCTGCAAACCAAAGTGTCGCAGGTTCGATTCCCAGCCAGGGCACATGCCTGGGTTGCAGGCCATAACCCCCAGCAACCGCACACTGATGCCTCTCTCTCTCTCTCTCTCTCTGTCTCCCTCCCTTCTGTTTCTAAAAAATAAATAAAATCTTAAAAAAAAGAAAAAAAAGATTCTTTATAAAAAAAAAGAAACACTTAAAATCTGTTTTCCACATGCTTTTTCAGTGTAGTTACATGGAAAGACATCCGAAACAATCAAGTACAGGTCCAAATAGTAATAATAGTTATCATTCATGGAGTATTTACTATGTACTAGAGATTATGATAATCACTTTATAAGTAATGATTTGTTTACTTTTTTTACCAACCTATTGAATTAAATATTACTATTTTCCCCATTTTACAGTTGAAGAAACTGAACCATGTAATCTAAATAACATGCCTAACATCAATTAGCTATTAAATGACAGGCAATCTGACTCCAAAGTTCATGCCCTTTTTCAATATGCTATACTGTTTCTACATTGCCTATCATGTGCCTACATAATTGCTACAATGACCACACTCCATAACAAAGTTTTGTTTGGTTTTCTTACTCTTCTGCCCAAAAGGCTTCAGAGATTGACCTATCTTAAATCAAGGCAGGACCATGGGATTGTTAGTGATGTTAGAGTTAGCTCAGTTTCTGAATGGCCAAAGTGCAGTTGTAAAATATTAAATACCTCCTTTTAAGAAACCATTTGCATTGAGAAAGATTGTGTAATCTCTTCACTGGGGGAAAAAGAATGACCTTTAAAATTCTACTTTTATATTTTGTGCTTCTTCCTGATGAACACAGAATTTTCATTATTTTTTCATTAGGCTGTATTGTTAGTGGCCTCTGTGGTACTAATCAAAATGTAGCTGATGTAAATAAGAACACTTAAGAATCCTTTAAAACAAACAGAAATTTTCTCAAAGTAGCAATACTGAAGAAGAAATATGGGATTTTGGAAAATCTCAATACAAGGCTTTTTCTTATCTACTAGTAACCAGAAAGCAAGAAAAGCATAATCATATACCATATTTCATATAGAGAGATCTATAACATTTTATCTCCATAACATAATTAATTTTACTGTAAGTTGAGAATTAAACTCTTGAGTGAGCTGAGTCCACAGGAATTAGTAATGGCATAAGGGCAGGGTATGGCAGAATCTGTATTAAGAGAATTTCCCTACAATGCAATCAGAATATCAGTATTTTGTTTTCCACTTTTTTTTGCAAATGAATTATGTTCTGAAGTCTATAGTAAACCAAATAATGGGTATCCGATTAAAGAGAGATGTAGTGAAATTATGTATAGAAAGAACACAGAGTATATCATATTTAACAAATAAATATTGCAAAAATCTTGGTAATAGTTCAGCTATCATAGATGGTACTCTTAGTGAATGTATCACTACATAGACACTCACTTTAGCTACATACTATCTAAATTAGACATAATTATTTTACGATTTCTTTATATTGCTTTGAACCCCAAACCATTCTTGAATTTGTCTGTTTTCAGTGTGGAACACACCATAATGTGAAAAGCAAATGATGTGATAATCTGGCAGTTGTACGTACTTGAGGTGTTTATCAAAGAAGGAAAAGAAGGAGTCAATTGTATCAGGCAGGGGTCTTCATTTATAAAAATTTATATATGAATCAAGCCTTAATAAAACATATGAAACAGGTCAAAGCTGTTGACCCAAGCCTGTTTATGAATGGGTTTAGAATAGTTTGACCAGTCTCAGTGAATCTGTGTTGAATGCCTATATCAGAATGTGTAATTTGGCCCTGGCTGGGTGGTTTAGTTGGTTGCAGTGTCATCCCATGTACCAAAAGTTAGCATGTTTAATCCCTGGTCAGGGTACATACCTAGGTTGTGGGTTTGTTCCCTGATTGGGATTTCTCTCTTCTCTCTCTCTCTCCCTCTCTCTCTCATCAATAAACATATCCTTGGGTGAGGATTAAAAATTGGAGTATAGTTTGACAAGCTACTGGCCACACTTATTGTAATTTTTCCATTTGTATCAGTTGTCAACATTTTTTTCTTTTTAAAGTATATTTTATTGATTATGCTATTACAGTTGTCTCAATTTTTTTTCTCTCCTTTACACCCTCTCCACCCTGCACCTCCCACCCTCCAGCTACCCCCTCCCCTTAGTTCATGTCTATGGGTTGTATATATAAGTTCTTTGGCTTCTCCATTTCCTGTACTATTCTTAACCTCCACCTGTCTATTTTATGCCTACCAATTATGCTTCTTATTCCCTGCACCTTTTCTTCCCCATTCTCCCCTTCCTCTCCCCACTGATAAACCTGCATATGATCTCCATGTCTGTGATTCTGTTGTGTTCTAGTTGTTTGCTTAGTTTCTGAGGTTCAGTTGTGGGTTTGTTGTCATTTTACTGTTCATAGTTTTGATCTTCTACTTTTTCTTAGATAAGTCCCCTTACCATTTCATATAAGGGCTTGGTGATGAACTCCTTTAACTTGACTTTATCTGGGAAGCACTTGATCTTCCCTTCCATTCTAAATGATAGCTTTGCTAGATAGAGTCATCTTGGATGAGGTCCTTGGCTTTTGTGACTTGAAATACTTCTTTCCAGCCCCTTCTTGCCTGTAAGGATTGTTTTGAGAAATCAGCTGATAGTCTTATGGGAACTTCTTTGTAGGTAACTGTCTCCCTTTCTCTTGCTGCTTTTAAGTTTCTCTCATTATCTTTAATCTTGGATAATGAAATTATTATGTGCCTTGGTGTGTGCTTCCTTGCATCCAATTTCTTTGGGACTCTCTGAGCCTCCTAGACTTCCTGGAAGTCTATTTCCTTCACCAGATTGGGGAAAGTTTTCCTTCATTATCTTTTCAAATAAGTTTTCAGTTCTTGCTCTTCTTCTTCTTCTCTGGCAACCCTATGATTCAGATGTTGGGATGTTTAAAGTTGTCCAAGAGGTTCCTAAGCCTCTCCTCATTTTTTGAATTCTTGTTTCTTCATTCTGTTCCAGTTGGATGTTTATTTCTTCCTTTTGTTCCAAATTGTTGATTTGAGTCCCAGTTTCCTTCCCTTCACTGTTGGCTACCTGTATATTTTGCTTTATTGCACTTTGGGTAGCCTTCATTTCTTCCTTCATTTTGCAACCAAGCCCAATCACTTCTGTGATCATCCTGATTATCAGTGTTTTGAACTCTGCATCTGATAGGTTGTCTATCTCCTTGTCACTTAGTTCTTTTTCTGGAGTTTTGACCTGTTCTTTCACTTAGGCCAGATTTCTTTGTCTTGACACACCTGTTACATAGTAAGGGGCAGAGCTTTAGGTATTCACCAGGGTGGTACAACCCATGTTGCTGCATTGTGGCGCTGTATGTGGGGGAGGGTTCAGAGAGGGAACAATGCTGCTTGCTACCTGGGCTCTAGCCGCACTTCCAATGAACTCACCTGTGATGCTGGGAGTTTCTCCTGCCTTCATAACCCATATCGTATTTTACAGCTATAGGTTTTGAGTCTTTAGTTTCCCATTCCACCAGCCCCTCCTCAACCGTGTGGTCTGCTGCCTTGCTGCAGGTCCTCTCCACCTGCCCAGCTGCCCATCTGTGCCCCTCCTACCAGTCTGGATGAATGTTTCTTTAACTCCTTGATTGTTGGAGTTCCATGTAGTTTGATATTCTGGAAGTTCTGGTTGTTTATTTTTTAATCGGTTGTTATCCTTCTTTTAGTTGTGTGAGGAAGTGAAGTGTTTGTACCTATACCTTCATCTTGGCTAGAACTCTAGTTGTCGACATTTTTAATGATGAAAATTTTTATTAAATTCTGGGTTTAAATGCCTTTGAAAATCATCACTTGGAAACACTAGTCTCTCATTTATGCATGGTAGCAATCTTTTTGAATATTGCCTGCCCCTTTAAGAATGGAGCATAAATTCTTTAGTTTGCCACAGTCCCTACTATTCTCTCTTTTATTATATAAGTTATTCCCTTGGGCCCTGTAGCATTTGTGGCAATGGACTACTTGGGACAGTACTGTGGTGGCCGCTGTACATATCCTGTCTCCTGTAATCCACATAGTAACACTAAATGGTGCATAGTAATACCTCTATTTACAGATATAGAAGCTAAAAGATAGATGTTTGAAAGCTACCATTTTAAGACAAGTTATTCTCAGCATACTTATTTGATGAATGAATAAATCATTCCAGAAGCTGTACTGTTTTTTGCTACATTACACTGTCCTTTACAATCTGGAAACAAATAAATCACCCCTCAATCCTCTCTTCCACAGATTAGTTGGGTTTTTTACTGTTGCATTATATGAATTACTTTATTCTTTGATATTTAGCCCTTTTCAGATATATGGTTTGCAAATATTTTCTGCCATTCCATATGTTCCCTTTTCATTTTGTTGATTGTTCTTTTCCTGTGCAGAAATGTTTCAGTTTGGTATAATCTTGCTGTTTTATTTTTGCTTTTGTTACCCATGCTTTTCATGTCATATTCAAAATAACAGTGAAAATCTAATGTCAAGAAACTTTTCCCTATTTTTCTTCTAGGTGTTTTATGGCTTCAAGTCTTACACTAAAATCTTTAGTCCATTTTGAGTCAATGTTTGTATATAGTATAGTGGTTCAATTTCATACTTTTTTATGTGTCTATCCAGTTGTCTTAGTACCACTGTTGAAAAGACTATCTTTTCCCCATTTATTTTATTCTTGGTGCCTTTGTCCAAAATAGTTCTACATATATGCATGGGTTTATTTCTGAGTTTGCAATGCCATTCCATTGGTCTATGTATCTGGCTTTATGCCAGTCCTATACTGTTGTGATTACTATAACTTTTAATATAGTTTGAAGTCAGTAAGCATGACACCTTCAGCTTTGTTCTTATTCCAGATTGCTTTAGCTATTGAGGGTATTTTGTGGTTCCATGTGAATTTCAGGTTTTCTTTTTCAATGAAAATGCCATTGGAATTTTGATAAAAATTGCATTGTACATGTAAATAATTTTGGGTTTTATAGACATTTTAACAGTGTTCTTTCAATCAATGAGCATAGAATATCCTTATTTTATCTGCGTTTTAT